>NC_083603.1:47460420-47760967 GCF_029168945.1 Cannabis sativa
TATTATTATTATTATTATTATTATTATTGGAACTAGTGATACAAATTTAACCCACCGAGACGGGTACCCACGGGTATCCACCCTCAATGGATCGAGAATTATCCTTAATGGGTAATGGAGTGAGGGTGGGAGTAATTTTATATACCCGAAGTTGGTTTGGGGCAGGGGTGATACTATCCACCTCATATTCAACTCATATATATAGTTTCTAAACTTTTCATGTAGTTTTCTAATTATTACGTATTAAATGCTAGAAAACCAAAATAACCCAAGACACAAATTTGTATATAATCTAGAACACAATAATAATATATAATAATTAAGTATGTATACATAATTGATACATATCAATTACAACAATTTAATAGTACAATACTACCAACTAAGTTTTTTTTCCTTAAATCTCTGAATCAGAAGTCGTTTTATTCATCTGATTATCAAAAGTATACAATTGTGATGAAACAATATGTATTTTATAGAGTTAGGGAGGGGACTTAGCTACATAACCTTAGTTTGATTGGGTCTACTCATCAAATATTTCAGCTAACTAGAAAAATTCACAATTCTGCTTCAACTAGATTTTACACACATATATGTTAAGCTTATTAACTATTGATTACTAACAATATGACCTAACACAATAAAAAACTATCCAATCAACCTACATTTTATTAAAACTAATAAAAGTTAATGTAAGTCCAAATAAAAATTTTAACATTCTCACACTTGGGCTACATTAATTTTAATACATACTACATTATATATCAAAATAGTTTTGTTTGAAAATGACTCATGGGTTGAACATTGAGAAAATATTTATAGCCACTTTAAAAATGATAATTCTTTAATAGCATTTCAACATATCGGTCTAATTTAACCTTTGATATTGAACTATGACAATCATATTATTTTTAAATCAATAAAAACATTATAATCATAAATACCAAAGTATTAAATCGACATGTTCAATAAATCTAGTAGTGTGGTAAGAGATTATGTTCAACATGTGATCTATTTAAATAACATAATATCTTTATTAGTCCTCAACTTCACTGATACCGTGGTGCTTAATAAATAAGCCAGTGAAATTAATCATACACTACTTAATAAATAAGTTAGTGTCACTAAATATGTTTAAAAAATTAAGCCAACAAAATATCTATCATTAAGCAAATCAACTTAAAAGACAATAATCACAACAATATATGAACTACATACTTTCAATTCAATTATTCTCGAGAATATAAAAAAAAAACATAATTAAAAGCATAAACATCTAATAATTAAAAAATTATTGGCCCACAAAATAAATTAAGTAGTTCATAACATCAATAAAAAAATTATATATAAATATAATCTCAAATAATAGAATAAGAAACTCTCACTAACTTAAAGGAGCGAAAGATTATAAAATTCTCATATCAACATGTTTATTAAACAACATGGCACTGAATCATTTGGTTAGAGGATCTGCTAATATCGACTTGGTCTTGAGATATTCTATTACAATATCTCTTTTCCTGACCAAGTCTCTAACAGTGAGATACTTTGTTTTCATATCTACGGAAGCACTACTAATCTTTTTATTCTTTAAAAATAAAACAACAATATTATTACAATAGATTAGTATAGAAGAGAAAATAGAATCAACCACTTGTATCTCTAAAATCAAATTCTTTTACCACGAAGCTTGTAAAGATATCTCATAACATGGGAAAAACTCAGTATACATAGTAGAAGATGTGATTAAAGTTTGTTTAACACTTTTCCAAGAAATAGCAGCACCAACCAATGTGAAAAGATAGCTAGAAGTTGACTTTAAATCATCTACACAACCACCAAAATCTAAATATGACTAACCAACAACATGGAGATTGTCGACATACTTATAAACAAGCATAAAATTCTATGTTCTTTGAAAATATCTCATGACTTTCTTGACTGTAACCCAATGATCATGTCTAGGATCAGATAAATATCTCTTAATAACATTGACTATAAAAGCAATGTTAGGTCAAGTGCAAAATTGAACATACATCAAACTCCCTACTACACTTGCATATGGGATGTTCTTCAGTGCTTCTCTTTCTAAGTCGTTTTTATGACATTGTTGCTTAGTAAACTTGTCCACTTTCAAAATAGAAACAGATGCAGTCTTACATAAATTCATGTTTAACCTTTTGAGCACACGATCAATGTAAGCTTCTTGAGATAAGCCAAGAACTTTTCAAGTCCTATCACGATGAATCTCAATCCCCGAAACAAAAAATGTCTCTCCAAGATGCTTCATATCAAAGTTGGTAATAGAAAATTTTTAGTCTCATTTAGTTATGACAAATCACTGCTGGCAAGTAAAATTTTGTCTACATAAAAAATAAGAAAAATATAATGACTCCCACTGATCTTCATATAAATACACTGGTCAGACTTATTCTCGACGAAACCAAACAATCTTTAGTAGAAACGGGCAAGAAAGTGTTAGTATAAGTTATACCTTCTCTTTGAGTAAAGCATTTTGCTGCTAAACATGCTTTATGCCTTTCAATCTGTCGCTTATTATCCTTTTTGAGTTATTAAAATCCACTTACAACCTATTGGTTCAAAATCATTAGATAATAGAACTAACTCACATACATCACTTTTCTCTATGGACTCAATTCATCATCCATTGCTTTTATCCATTTTGAAGCTTGTAGATTATTAAGTGCTTTACTATAAGTGACAGGATCCACAAAATGACCAATATCATATTCTCCTTCTCCATAGTAAACAAAATTATCATCACACCTTGTTGACTTCTTTTGTCCTTGAGATCTTCTTAGAGGAGGTGCTTCTAGAATAGCTTATATTTGTTGATCATTATTTTGAATGACATCTTCCACAACTGAAATTTCTTTAATAATAGGACCCTCATAAAAAAACATGACCTTCTTCAGTAATAGCTCCCTCGTCAATAATAGGACGCTCATCATCTTCGATATCAGGGAGCAATATATTCATCAGTAATGGGAGTATTATTAACAAGAGTAGGAATTAGGTTGTTATTATTATCATCTCTTGAAATAGACACACGAATACCAATTTCCTTAGATGACTCTCCCGTTTCAAGAGATGTAGAAAGAATATTTTTAGCAATATCAAATTTAAGAAATTTAGTAGTTTGAGATTCAACAATTTATGTACCATAAGTAGGACGCTAAAAGTGATAGCCCTTTAAGTGCATTGGATATCCAATGAAAAAAAATCAAATTGTTCTCGGATATAACTTTTTTCAAATTAGGATCATAAATCCTTACTTCAGCGGAACAACTCCATACAGGAAGATAATTCAAACTAGGCTTTCTCTCAGTCTACAACTCAAAAGAAGTTTTGGAATAGATTTACTTGGAACACGATTCAAAATATAAGTAGCAGTCATGAGTGCTTCATCCCATAAGAACTCTTGAAGATTTGATCTACTCATCATGGTTCTAACCATGTCCATTAGAGTGTGATTTATCCTTTTGAAAGACATGAGAAAAAAGATTACTACCAAGTTCTGTCATTTTCATGCGGACTACAGTCACGACACAAATGAATGCAATAAATTTAAGCAGGAAATAGAATTCCTCATTAGGAAAAATAACTCGCACTTGAAGAAATATGTCAAGACAGACCAAGAGCAAAGGGTCACCCAACCAGATAACACTCAAAAATAATTAATGCCTCCACCAGTGGACGAACATCTTCAGGTTATCATTGGAGGCTCCCACCTTGCTGGAGACTCGAACAGAGCTAGAGAAAAGCACACTCGGGCCCTACAGTATGAACAAACAAATGCAATTCTAGTCGTAGAAGAAAGAAAGCCTAAGCAACCACGTGTATGGGAACCAGACATATCTTTTAGCAAAGCAAATTCTGATCACATCATTTATCCTCACAACGACCCTCTGGTTGTTAAAGCACAAATTGTAAATAAAATGGTGGCTCGGACAATGGTTGATAATGAAGCTTCCCCAAATATTTTATTTAAAATAACATATGAAAATATAGGGCTACAACTCAAAGATCTGGTTCCTTGCATTCAACTAGTGTATGGATTCTCCGGCCCAAGTGTTGCACCACTCGGACAGATCCGCCTACCACTTACAGTAGGATAAGCTCCAACAAGCACAACAGTGATGGCTCGATTCTTGGTGGTCAATGTGCCTTCTTCTTTTAATGTCATGTTAGGTCGTCCAGCCCTGTATGACTTAAGAGTCATCACCTTAGTATTTCATCTATGTATAAAATTTCTAACGAAGAATGGAGTGGGCTATCTGAAATGAAATCAAAGAACTGCACGGGAATGTTATTATCTAAGGCCAAAATGGAAGACAAATCCGGCCACAGTTTAGAGAAGGGTAAAAGCATTGCCCAATAAGAATTTGCCCAAGACGGGGACAAAGATATGGACCCCTACCTTGGGGAACCAAACACAAATGTTAGGTCGATGGAAGAACTAGAAGAAATTGAAATTGATCCCACTATGACGACCAAAAAACTCAAAATTGGCAAAGGTTTGTTGCTTGAAATAAAATTAGCTTTAATAAAATTTCTAAGAGCAGACCTCCAAATTTTTGCCTGATCGCATGAAAACATGGTCAAGATCGATCCAACTGTCATGTCTCATGCACTCAATATAGATCCAGACTTTTGTCAAGTCCAACAAAAAAGGGGGTTGTTAGACAAAGAACGAGCACAAGCATTAAAAGAAGAGGTAGAATGGCTTTGCACAAATAGATTCATTATTGAAGCCTTCTACCTGGCATGGGTGGCTAATCTCATATAAGTACCCAAGCCAAACAAAAAAAGGTGAGTCTGTATTGACTTCACCGACCTCAATAAGGTGTGTCCAAAAGACTATTTTGTATTTCCAAGAATCGATCAGCTTGTGGATGCAATAGTCGGCCATTAATCTTGATTTTTATGGACACCTATTCGGAGTATAATCAGATAAGAATGCATCCATCTGACCAAGAGCATACTAGTTTTTGAACAGATGTTGGTCTATACTACTACAAAGTTATGTCATTTGGCATCAAGAATGTTAGAGCTACCTGTTGGAAATTATTTTACCAGGATCTTAGATCTACTCACAAGTATGTTGATTAACACCCTAAATATAAACTTCTAAAACGATTACAAATAAACACATATAAAGTATGAGAAACCTTACATTGGGTGCAGCGGAATAATATGTCTCCTTCCACTCAGATCTCTAACCCTTGTATCCTTTCTGTCCCAGAGTATTATCAAGATCTGAGCCCGAATGTCCTTCTTGTTGAATTTCTTTCTTCACGATCTTCCACACTATGATTGAGGTACTACTTGCTGTGTGTGGGCACTACTCTATCACTAAGAGGGTTCAAAACAATCAATGAAGAAGAAGAAAGGAGAGTGGCGGCTAGGTTTAGTGTGATGGCTCAGGTTTTTCTCTGAAGGAAATAAGATGCAAAAGTTACTTTTTCCTGAAGTCATCACTATCTATTTATAGCATGCCACATAGGGTTAGGTTTGAATTATTTGGTATTAAAATAATGAAAATATTAAATGATAAAGCCTACATAAGTGGCCGGCCATGGCTTAGTGGATTTGGGCCTCACTTTTGCAATTTTGCTGTTTTATCATTTATGCATCTCATTTTCTCAAAAACGCCAATTTTCAAATTTAACCATTTAAATGTCAATTTCAACTATTTAATAACTATAAATAATTATTAAATAATATTGTCATTTATCATATTTATTAATTAGACCAAACAAAGTATCTTAATTAACAAATATACCCTAAAAACTCTTTCTTTACAGTTTCGCCCTTGTTTAGTGAAAAATTCACAAATAGACATAGTCTAATTTGAGAATTATAATTGATTAATCAAAACCAATTAAATGAGTCTTACAAGTAGTATTGTCTCAACTAGTGTGGGGACCATGGGTCTATATATCCGAGCTTCCAATAAGCAGATCAAGAATTTACATCCTAAATTCACTGACTTATTGATTCTTCGTTGAATCCACACATAGAAATTAGAATTACACTCTCAGTATATAGAACGCTCTATATGTTCCACCATATAGACACGTCATTAGTTATCCATTGTTATAATCCTAATTTGATCAATGATCCTCTATATAGATGATCTACACTGTAAAGGGATTAGATTACCGTAACACCCTACAATATATTTTATCCTTAAAACACTTAACCCCGTATAAATGATATTTCAGCTAAGTGAAATGAGTACTCCACCATTTATTTTCGTTTGGTCAAGCTCGAAGGAAATCATCCTTTACTTTCTATTTGCCAGATAGAAGCTATAGATTCCATATTTATGTTAGCGCTCCCACTCAATTGCACTACCGTGTTCCCAAAATGTACATATCACTCTGACCCAAAAGTAGGCTTAACTAACAAATCAAAGAACACGAGTAACACTCTTGAGATTGAACCTAATCATATCAGGATTAAGATCATTTGATCTAGGATCAACTAGGTGATATTGACTTGAATAGATATTACGGTAAGTTTAATAAATCTATGTCAAAGTTCAATATCGGTCCCTTCCGATGCATACTCCATGCATCCAACCCAAGCTTTACTTTAACCAATGCTCTAGAAAGAACATAGCATTTCTCCAAATGCAAGTAAACTCTGTTGTAGATTTTCATATCAGTAAAACCCCAATGTTCTGATAAATCTAGGAATCTTTAATCACATAATCATGTTTACTTTCCACTGTGTTGACAACACAATAAACAGGATCAAGTATGTGAAAAGGGTTTGGATGAATTTATAAATCAAATAGACAAACAATTGATAAGATGAACCAAAACATACAAATGAATGAAAAATACTTTTGTTTCTTTATTGATATTCAATAAAATGGATTACATTGAAATGGAGTTTTATTTAGGGCATAAAACCCAACACTACCTACCAAAGGTTAGTCAACAAAATGTTCAAGGACCAGATTGGACGTAACATGGAAGTATATGTGGATGACATGCTCATCAAATCCAGGAATGTTGGGGGCATATAGAGGATCTAGATGAATGCTTCAAAATCATCAGAAAATACAACATGAAACTCAATCCCTTAAATTGTTCCTTCGGGGTTAGCTCGGGTAAGTTTCTTGGATTCATTGTTAATACTCGAGGAATAAAAACTAATCCTGAGAAAATTCAAGCCCTCCTAAATATGAAATCGCCAACAAAGGTGAAAGAAGTACAAAGCCTAACTGGTCAGATAGTCGCACTAAGCATATTCGTTTCAAAATCAACGAACAAATGTGTTCCTTTCATCAACATCCTCCGAGGTAACAAGAAGTTTGAATGGACAGAGGAATGTGAGTGCTTTTCAAGAACTAAAGAGGCAACTTGCAGAACCCTCCATTCTCTCAAAAACTCTAGATGGAGAAGAATTATGTATCTACCTTGCAGTCACTTGTAAGTGTTGTGCCGATAAGATTGGAGAATAATGTTCAACATCCAGTTTACCATATCAGCAAAAGACTAGTTGAGGCTGAAGATAGGGGTGAAATCGGTCGGTTATGATTAGTTTTTACAAATTTATAACTAACCGACCAGTTACGGTTTTTATTTTCTAAAATAGTAACCGACCGTTTAGAAATTATAATTGTATAAAATCGACCGTACAGTTTTGGGTGATTTTTAGTGGTTTTTCAGTTTGGCAATTTTGGATATTTTTTTGCAGTTTTAGGTGGTTTTGGGCAGTTTTGGGTAGTTTATGGCGGTTTTGGTAGTTTTTTGCTTTAACCATTTTTTTATTTCAAAAATCGAAAATGACCACCATATCAAAAAAACTGTAATCAAAACTAAACGCCAAATTTGGTGATGATGTGGAACCAAAAATTCGGTTACGGTCTGGTCAGTTTGATGGTCAATTTTAGTTTTTCAGTTTTTATGAACACCCCTAGCTGAAGGTCAATACCCCCTGATTGAGAAATTAACTTACTGTTTGATCTTAGCCACAAGGAAGCTAAGGCCCTACTTCTAAGCTCATCCAGTTCAGGTGTATATTGACGAACCTTTATGCCAAGTTATGCTAAAGGCCGATGCATCTGGACAACTACTCAAATGGGTGATTAAGTTGGGGCAATATGAAATAACTTACCAACCTCACACAATAGTAAAAGAACAAGTTTTGGTAGATTTTATAGCTGAAAGCACATGCAAGGAGGCAAGCAGCTCAAAAGATAATCCCGAGCCAAAAAGAGAGCAAGAAAAAAACCCCAGCAGAAGAAAACTGTGCAGACAAGCCAATCTGAAAGTTGCATGTGTATGGATCCGCCACAGACAAATTTTCTGAAGCTAGGATTGCTCTCATCACACCTGGAGGAAATCCTTGCACGGAGCAATCAAGTTTGGATTCAAAGCATCCAACAATGAGGCAGAATATGAAGCACTCATCACCGGATTAAAACTTGCTCGGGAGGTTCACGCGGAATATCTAGAAATCTATATTGACTCATAGTTGGTGGTAAATCATATTCTGAGAGAATATATGGCTCGTGGAGAAACAATGGTGGCCTATCTTAGTAAGGTCCACAACCTACTCGCACAATTTAAGGGGTATACCCTCAAGCAGATTTTAAGAGAAGAAAATGTAATAGTTGATGCATTGGCACAGGTGGCGAGCAACATAGTAAATGACAAAGCCAACTTAGTCCCAATACAGCTTCTGAAAGAGCCCATCATCACATGCACAGAGAAAATCGAGATGATAGATTTCACACCAAACTAGATGACTCCCATAGCAGCCTATCTTAACACTGGAGAGCTTCCAAGCAATAGAAATGAAGCTCAAAAAATGATGAGAAAGGTTGCACGATACATAATAGTGGATGGTGTAATGTATAGAAGAGGTTTCTCCATGCCATTATGGAGGTGCGTGACAAATGAAGAAGTTGCACGACTCTTGTCTGAATTTCATGAAGGCTTTTAGCAATCATACTGGGGGAAAATTTTATCTAAAAAAAATATTAAGGCAAGGTTACTTCAAGCCAACAATGATTGCGGATTCAAAGGCCCGTGTAAAAAATGTGACAAATGCTAAAGATTTTCCAAAATCCTCCAAGCACCTCAAAATGAGTTAATACAGATGCAAAGTCTGTGGCCCTTTGCTATATGGGGAATAGATCTGATCGAACAATTGCCCAAAAGAAAAGGTGGAGTACAATACAAAGTTGTGGTTGTGGATTATTTCACCGAGTGGACGGAAGCCGAACTATTGTCAATAATAACATCCAAGAATGCTTTGGACTTTGTGGTAAAAAAATATTATATGTCGGTACGAACTTCCACAAATATTGTTTCAGATAATAAGAAACAATTCAATAGCCAAATGTTCACAAACTTCTGTACACACATGAAATCATCAAAAGTTTCTCGGTAGTTGCACACCCACAAACAAATGGACAAGTCAAAGTAGTGAACAAGACATTGAAAGACACCATGAAAAAATGGCTCAGAGAAGCCAAGGGTAATTGGCTGGAGGAACTACGAGAGGTACTTTGGTCATACAGAACATGTAATACCCTAAGATTAAGAATCGGATTAGCAAACCCTAACTAGTTAAATGTGTATTAATGTGGAATTATATTATTATATAATTTAATATATATGAATTATACTGAGAAATGACATGTTAAGACCCCATTGGTGAGCTAGGGGTATTTTCGTAATTTTAACCCGAGAAGAGTAAAATCGTAATTTTATAGTTTATCGTGCTTATGGACTATATTTTTATATAGTATGTTTATTCTGTCTTTCTGCAGGTATTTTCTGACAAGTCGGCGCGATATAGTCACAACTAGTATTTTGGGCTTAACCGAGTTCGGGACCCAAAACACATTCTTAGGATTTATTTATGGCATTTATATGATAAATGGGAAAATAAAATTTATATAATTTGTATGTGTGAGTGAAATGACATTGTTACCCTTTTTAATGTGCATATGGTGTTATATGGCCTTGAGGCATTTTTGTCATTTGACCACATAATTGTATTTTAACAAAATTATCTTTTCAGCCAAAAAAATGAGATTCATTTCTGGGTTTTTCTTCATTCCAAACTGACCCCCTCTCTCTCTCTTACTCTCTCCATGTTTGATTTCTTTGAATTAGAAAGAAAAGCCTTTGATTTTGGAGTGGATTTTGGGTGATTTCTAGCTTGAAGCTTGTGGAGATTGTGGTAAAACTCTTATCTCTTTTAATTGTGTTAATTTTGATTTCAATTGAAGCTCTTTGAATATATTTTGGGTGTTCTTGAGAGTTGATGATGCATGTTGTTGTGATTTTGAGGTTTAGTGATAATTTTGGTGTATTTGAGCTTATAGGTGTGTGTTGTTTGCATCTTGATTGTTTAGTAAGTTTTTAGTGATGAAAATAGGTTGATGATGAGTTTTATTTGTGAGTTCTTAACTCAGTTTTTAGTGGATTGTGTTGTGTATAGCAAGATTGAGTTCATGGAACTTAAACTTAGAGCTTTAATGGCACTGTGATTTTTGATTTGGTTTTGGTTTCTGTCACTTGGGTTATGTTCTATTGATGATTTAGACTTATTTGAGCTGTTGTTATTGTTTAATTGTGTGGTTGAGCAAGTTTGAGTTCAAGAACTCAAAGCTTGCTCAACAATGACACTTTTTAATTCTTTGTGTAATTCTTGTGTTTGAGCTGTATAATATGTTTAATATGTTATATGATGATGCTCTGGAAAGTTTGGTGTGTTGGAATTATTTTACCAGGATCTTAGATTTACTAACAAGTATGTTATTTAACATCCTAAATATGAATTTCTAAAACGATATGAAATAAACACATATAAAGTATAAGAAACCTTATAGTGGTCGCAGCGGAATATAATGTGTCCTTCCACTTACCTCTCTAACCCTTGTATCCTTTCTGTAGCAGAGTATCACCAAGATCCGAGTTCGAATCTCCTTCTCTTGAAACTGGATTCTTCACAGCCTTACACACTATGATTGAGTACTACTTGATGTGTGTGGGCACTCACTCATTCACTATAGGCTCGGTTTAGAAGAGAGGAAGAGAGAGAGAGGGTGGTTTCGGCTAGGGTAGGAAGGAGGCTCAAATTTTATCTGAAGGAATGAGATGCATCGTCTTTTCCCTTAAGTCATCACTACCTATTTATAGGAAACCACCTAGGGTTAGGTTAGATTTATTTGGCATTAAAATAATGAAAAAATTAAATGGTAAAATCCATACAAAGTGGCCGACCAAGGAATGGATTATGGGCCCCACTTTGCAATCTTGCCATTTTCTCATTTTCTCATCTTATTTTCTCAAAAAGGCCAATTTTCCAATTTAACCACTTAAATGTCAATTTTAATTATTTAATAAATAAAAATTAATTATTAAATAATATTGTCATTTAATATATTTATTAATTAGACTTATCAAAGTCTCTTAATTAACAAATAAACCCTAGAAACTCTTTCTTCACAATTAAGTCCTTGCTTAGTGAAAATTCATAAACTAGACATAGTCTAATTTTAGAATTATAATTGATTAATCAAAATCAATTAACTGAGTCTTACAAGTAGTATTGTCTCAACTAGTATGGGGACCATGGGCCTATATATCTGAGCTTCCAATAAGCAGACCCAGAACTTACCAAGTAAATTCACCGACTTATTAATTCCTTGTTGCATCCACCATAGAGCTTAGAATTGCACTCTCAGTTATATAGAACGTTCTATATGTTCCACGATATAGATACGCTATCAGTTATCCATTGTTATAATCCCAATAATCAATGATCCTCTATAGATTATTTACATTGTATAGGGATTAAATTACCGTTACACCCTTCAATGCATTTTATCCTTAAAACACTTAGCCACCTATAAATGATATTTCAGTGAACTAAACATAATCACTGAAATGAGTACTCAACCATTTATCTCTATCTAGCCAAGCTCAAAGGAAATCATCATTTCACTTCTATGCCCTGATAGAAGCTATAGATTCCATATCTATGTTTAGCGCTCTCACTCAATTACACTACCATGTTTCCAAAATGTGCGTATCACCCTGACCAAAAAGTAGGCTTAACTAACAAATCAAAGAACATGTATAATACTCTTGAGATCGAACCTAACCATGTCAGGATTAAGATCATTTGATCTAGGATCAACTAGGTGATATTGAATTGAATAGATATTACGGTAAGTTTAACATATCTGATTCAAAGTTCAATATCGGTCCCTTCCGATGCATACTCCGTGCATCCAACCCAAGCTTTACTTTAACCAATGCCCTGGAAAAGACATAGCACTTATCCAAAGTGCAAGTAAACTATGTTGTAGATTATCATATCAGTTAAACCCTGTGTACTGATAAATCTAGGAATATATATTTAATCACATAAACTTGATTACTTTCTACTGTGCTGACGACACAATAAATAAGAATATAAATATGATAAGGATTTGGATGAATTTATAAATCAAATAAACAAATAAATGATAACACGAACCAAATGACACAATAAGTGATGAAAATACTTCTGTTTCTTTATTGATATTTAAATAATAAAGATTACATTGAAATGGAGTTTTATTTAGGGCATAAAACCCAACATGGTGGTGATTGGGGAAGATTTGAGTAGATTTTGGAGGCTTAAATTTGAGATTTTTCGTGTTAATTCTGCCCAGACAACCGGAATTCCGGTTGGTTCACAGCTATTCCAACTGGAATTCCTGTTGGACTGTATCGGGGAAGGTCGAATTTTGTTTTGGCCATAACTTTTGACTCGGGACTCCGTTTTGGACGTTCTTTATATCGTTGAAAAGCTTATTTTGAGCTCTATATTTTAATCTGTAAATGGAATTATAATTATGTGATTAATGGAAGTGAATTTTAGGATTAACCCTATTTGTGAAATCTCGAGAATGTGTGACTAGGACTACCGACGCTTGCTCAAGAGCACCTAGGAATTTGATACCAGGTAAAACAATAGTTAACACGTAGAGTTAAGCGCAGCGGTGCTCATGTTTAATATTATAATTATGATTAATTGAGAACCGGGATTAAGGTTATTACCCTAAAGTGAGCGATTTTATGGCCTAGGGTTATTGCCCTAGTGATTTAAATGATTTGAAATGTTATGCCATGCTATATATGTCGAAGTAAAGAATTATGCGTTCAAGGCATAATTTGGTTGAACTCGATAATTAGAATCGAGATGAACTGTTCTAAGGCCTTATTGTAATTAGACGTGTGAGCGTAACACATGGGTCTATGTTAAATAGACAATAAGTGTAATGAAATTAATATATATGTGATATGTACTATTGTGTATGTTAATATTTATACTATTTTACTAGGCTTGGCTCACGGGTGCTCTACTGTGCAGGAAAGGATAAATCTGTCTATAATCAGCCTTGAGTTCGAGAGATTGACGAGAGATTGTACATGTTCGGACCACACTAGACCACGCGGGTTGGGTCTACCAGCTGATATTTTGTATTCTCAATTTTTTGTCACTTAGGTCGACATGTTAAAATGACTTGTAATATTTTGTAAAAAATTTACGAGATCCCGAAATATGTGTAACCTTTTAGAATAGTTGTTAATTAAATAGTTACAAGTTATCTTTTCACTCTACTTGATTTAAAGATTTAAGTTTTCCGCTCTTATTTTTTAGTAATCTCAGTTTAGCGGGATTAGATTATATTAATGGTTGTTAGTAGCGTGCCTAATTGATAGGGCGTTACTAGTGATTTGAGTCATTGTACTAGTGATTTTCTTTGCAATCAAAGATAAAACTCAGGGAGTCAAAAATCAAATGTAATGTACTTTATAACAACTACCACTTTCATTATCAGACTTATAAATAATTTCAAAATTTTGTTTTATTACAGTATGAAAGATCAATCATAAAATCATGTTGACACCTACCAAAATTTCATCTGCTAAAACACCAAATAAAAATCAAAATATCGGTCAGTGATGCTTCAACTACTTCCCATATTCCCTTTTTGGGGGCTTCTGTAACTTAACCCCATCTATCATAATTAGCAAGCAACACCAAATAGCTGTGGATCTTCACATAACTCTTTTATAATATTTCATTTTTCACCCCTTTACAACTTCCTCTTAGTAACCCTCAACAAGTTGGTAAATCCAAATGTCTCACAACTCTTCATTGCCTTCAACTTTCCAGAATGATGACAAGATGCCATATGATAGATTGGTCCAAGAATCAAAGATCTGACTTTTTATTTTGGTTAAGTTACGTACTATCTCGGGCCTTCTTTGCTGCTTCAGCTGTAATATTTTTGGCTCATATTACTCAAACAGGAACAAAAATGAATAATACAAATGATTGGGGTACTAGGAGAACTAGTTACCGTCATTAGGGTTTGCCAATGTTTTATCCCGGGGCTTATTTGCCATCTTCTTTTCTGTCTCAGCTGCAATTCGCAAATAAGTAATTAGTGATACAGAGATTAGATAAGTTGGCTGTGGGGACTTGCTTAAGACAGATCCCATCTCTGCTCGGGTCAAGACCAGGTTAGGCGGAAATCAGGGATGCACTGAGTTGGATTCCTTTCAGATATTTAGCCAACAATAAAGTACAAATAGTGAGGGCAACTTAAAATCACTTGCGTAACATTTACCCTTTCAAGCTTATGAGTTACATCATGAACCAAGGAATATGATTTAGACAAGTAATCTCTTAACAAACCAATCAGACAACTTCCAATTCTTTTAATAGTCAAATAAACGAGGAAAGCAAAAAAGATGGAAAATTTAAGCATCAATGAATGATCGTGTAACCATCTAAAATAGCCATACCTTTGAATTTCCTTTTCTTGTTTGCTCGTCTCCTTTTTCTTTCCTCTTGCGTAAGTTCTGCATCTTCTTTAATGTCACCTTTGCCCAAAAATACTTCCTCAGGAGCTAACATTGCTGCATCAGAAACAGCCAGAGGTGCAATCTATCCACGGAAACAAATGTTAAATATTGATCTGTAATTTGTAAGATTAGATTATTTATCAAAAAGGAAATTAACAGTTCATACCTCTTCCATGGCAAGAGCAGGAACATTTGCCTGTATAGACATATCCTCGATAACCTATTTGCAATAAATAAAATTAATCAGTACCCCGTAGAAAATAAAAAACCATATGATTACAAGTATTGATGGCAAATGAAATAGGTAATTCACAATAAAGGAAAATGATGACTGGTTAAGCATAGCATACAGGTTTTGGAGTGAAGTGAAAGTGAGAAAGAGCATCCAACTTCAAACAAAGTTTCTTGAACAGCATGCTTGCCTGATCAAAATAATAATTAGTAACTCAAAATGTAATATATATATATATATATATACATATATACACACACACACAAATATATAACAAAGCTTAATTTATAGAATATATGCTGCAAAGTAGAATGGAACAATAGAGCATTCAGGTAGTTGTACAGGGGTACAAGGAATGTTAAAGACAAGTCGTAGTTTACCATTTGCTTCTCCTCTTCTACAAATGGCAGTGTGGAGGCAACATTTGTTTTCTGAACATACTCATCCTGCAAAAAGGAAACTATGTGTTACTCTTAGCTAGAATTTAAACAAGCAAAAATAAGAAAAATAAATTGTTCACGCAATGCTTATATGCTAAAACATATCCAGTCCAAAGATTAAATAAGCTCCAAAAGATGTTTTCTGTGGTTTCAGTTTCCTCTTTCCCATCCTGGGAAAAGATCAGCATAGACAGTGCATCCTGTATACATTTGAGGTGGTTGTTTGCAAGTCTTTCTACTGGAAGAGATGTCGATCTTTGGGAGCACCAATGGATTTGTGTGATATGAGATAATAGTGACTCTGCTGCCCCATAAGCGTCTTGTAGTCTTCTGGGATACTTAGGAACACAAGGAATGTTCTTTATCGACTCTCTAATATTACATGCAACCTTTTCCAACATTTAAAGAAGAGAATTCTGCTGCAAACCAATTTGCTAACCATGGCTCAAAATCTTAATATAATTTCTTAATGGGCCCATCCATTCTCCCACCTCTATTAGTGGTGACACGGGACAAGTAGATATAGTATTAATCAGTAATGTTGTTATCCCTCCCAATTATTTCCTTTTTCTTATTTTAATTTAAATATTATTTACCTCTTATATTTGGAGGTCCACTAAAATTCAATGCCACAAAAACAAACAAACATATATAGGATAAATACATATCAAAGCAAGAAACAACAAACTCAATTATGTATGTCTCCAGACAAAGAATTACAAACCTCATAAATTTCAGCTAGACCCTTTTTGCTCTTATTTTCATCCTGCGTGTCATAAAAAGAGGGGAAAAGTTGAAAACATTACTTCTTCCTTCAAGGGAACTAAAAGAAAGTCAAGAATCCAAATGTCTACACCAAATAATAATATGCTTACCAGCTCCTTTCGTTCTCTTGGTGCTTTAGAGGGTAAAGCCTGTGGCTTTTCAACATCATCAAAATGCCCCTAGGAAAATACCATAAGATTTTTGGTGAGAAATAAAATTAGAAATGTTTACAATAAATTGATATACAATAAGGTAGAAATACAGTTTGAAAAAAATTATTGCAGAAACTTGAATTTTATACAGGTTAACAACTTAAAGGTAAAGGTTAAAATAGATAAATAAATAAAAAACCCTCAAATGCTTAATATTGAACCTTTAAGTCCAGAAAAGTGGGATGAACAAAGAAAATAACACCAACAGAAATATAGATTACAATATCTGCAGTGTAAACATACTTTGGATAATTATAAGTTAAAGATGTATCTTACTTCAAGAATTCTCTTCTTGATCATCTCTTCAAGTGAAGCTGTAACTTCCTCTGTAATTACGGGAGGAGGTCTCACATTATGCTCAAAATCTAGGTCAGCTTCTAAAGCGCTATTCTTTGGTCTTTTTGCAGCAGTGACCTGTAGTCCAAATTTGACAATTAGGGGGGAGAGAGAGAGAGAGACAAATGTGTAGGTAAGGAGAACGTTAAAAAACAAGGATCACCTCTCCCTGCATGGTCCAAGTTTTTGGTTCCAAGTTCGCTTTTTCCATGAGCTCTATTTTCGATTTAAGCTTCTCAAGCTCCTTTTCATGTGTAGAAAGAGTTTTCTATGGGAGAATGAACAAAACAGACAAGACATATATATATAAGAGACAATAAATACTTGGTAAAAATACAACTCAAATTCAAATTACAATTGTTTTGTAAGACCATGAACACAATTTTTATTAATAAATAAAATTAAAAAAGTTAAAAAAATCTCTCTACCTCATTTTCCAATCCATCATCATTTGTGCCAAAATCTTCTTCATCAGCGTCACGGTCATTAAATTTAGATTTTCTTTTAGAAGAGTTTTTCTTTTTACCAACAAAGAAGTCTTCATATCTAAATAACCAAATGTGCACGGGTTAAGCACATAAAATCATTATTATGAACATATACAGTGTGTCTGCATATGGTAACAAAATCAATTCATACATTGCATGCCTATGCAGTCAAATACAAACAGTCCAGCATTAAGGAGAGATTCAAACTTAAGTTTCATGAGCATTTAGCCCGATCAATATACAACCCAAATGTTCATTATCACTGAAAACAGATACAAAATTGAGTTCCACAACCATTTAGAACAACCAAATAAATATGCAAACCAAATAATCAAGACAGGAGAAAAATGTACCTTGCCCCTTCCAACTTATCTGTTTCTCCATCTTCGTCATCATCATCATCGCCAAGCCCAAAATCTCCAATCTAGATTAATGAAATAAGAATTATTAGAGACCCGAAAAGATTTCATTTAAAGAAAGAAAAAAAAAAATCATCAATAGTATCAATAAACAATGGAAATGCCTTTCCTACATACATACCTCATCACTATCACTATCATCGTCATCTTCTTTTTCTTCTTCGTCTTCTTCTTCTTCTTCATTATCAACTTTCTTCTTCTTCTTCTTCTTATCTTTCTTCTTTAGCCCATATTCCCTTGCTTCATCCTCCTCCATAAACTCTTCCAAGTCCTTTATTTTCAGAAACTCGTCTTCAAACTCACCGCCACTGTTATCATCCTCTTCATCTTTCTCTTCCACTTTCTCATCCTCATCCTCATCTCCACTCTCTTCTTCTTCATCCTCATTCTCCTCCATCTCCTCATCATCATCGAGTTCCTCGTCAATACCATCTAAGTCTTCATCAAATTCATCGCTTTCCTCCTCCAATTTCTCCCTCCCATCTTCCAACCCATTCTCCTCACCTTCTACAACCAGCTTCAGCTTCTTAATCTCAGCGGGATCTTTCTCGAACCGCTTTAATTCTCGACGAATGGTCAATAGAAGAGGCTGTGATTGGAGATCTATTTGTTGCCATATCTGCTCAGCGTCGAAACCCTCAACTAACAGCTTATCAAAAGGAGATTTTGGAGTGTACGGCCGGAGGGAGGAGAATAGGTTCTGCGACGCTTCCCGAGCCGTCTGGGAAAGCGTGGGGCTCGATGCCAGCCATTGGGGAGGGTCAGTTGCTTTCAGACGATGCAGTGCTTCGGCAGACATCGCCATGGCTGGAAGAGTTTTGTGTTCTGTATTTTGGCAGAATGAGGAAGAAGAACAAGAGGAGAAGGTTTGGGTTTTGGGTTAGGGTTTTAGACTGAGAATGTGATGACGTGTCTGCCTTAGTGTTTCATGACATGTCGCATCTCTTCCAAACGACAACGAGATTTTAATAGAAACGACGTGTCGTTTGTTTGCAGTGGACCAAATTAGAAGAAACGACATGTGTGTATATGTTCTTTGTTTTTATTTTTATGATTATAGCTTTAATTGCAGTATAAGTCTCAAAAAGTTCACTTTATACAAATAAGTTTTTAATCTTGAAAAATTATAGTAATAGTCTTTTGAGATTCTTATAAGTCGGTTGGTCCCTATTTTAACATGTCTGTTAATTACTCTCAAAAATGTCACGTGTTGATATTAAATTGTGGCATAAATTTTTAAAAAATTCACTTTGATGTAGATAAGTTCCTAACTTCGAAAAATTACAGTAATAGTCCTCATGCTCGAGAATCTCGTTAGTCTGTAGGTAGTAATGAAGCCAGAAATTTCGCTGAATAAGAGCTTGAATAAATATTGAGTCAAAAGCAATAAAAATAGTTGATAAATGTATCCTTGTAAATTTTCATGTTCAACAAAATAAAATAAAACATGGTCATAAAAAATACAATTTGCCTCGACGATTTTTCATGTTTTAAAATCGTTGCATGATGACTTCATTACCAAGACTATTGAAGATGTATTTCTCAATATACACAAGTAAATGATCATTCATCCATTGATCTCCCATTCAATTGTTCAATCTACTTTTCAAAATATTCATAGAAAAAATACTTTCTCCACTGTAGCAGTAACAATAGGTAGAATCAATGCTAATGTAATTAGCCGATACACTAAAGGATAAACAATATGCTTCTTTGTCTCAATCATCTTTTCAGCGAGATCACCAATACTATTTGTTGACCTGAAAAGTGATCAACTGACGGTGTGTTCGTATGGATCTGATGCTTATCACGTGTTACACATATAAAGAATGAAATGCAATAAACACAGGGATTTGTTATAGAGGTTCACCCCCCTTGTGATAGCGGTAATGACCTACTCCCCTTTTGGTTGTATTTATACCGAGGGATATACTATCCAGATCACTATAGGTGGGATCTGTTATAGCACCCTTAGGATTACAAAGTATGAATCAGTAGGCAGATCTCAAGTGTTAGACAGCCTAGGGTGTCGGACCGCCTAGGGTGTTGGACAGCCTAGGGTGTTGAACAGCCTTAGGTAGGCGTGTGAGAGATGAAGTGAGAAGGAAGAAAGAGAGCTCTAATGGGCGTGTACAAGAGAGAGAGAGAGAGAGAGAGAGAGAGAGAGAAGAGAGAGACTATGGCTTTCAAACTTAGAGTGATTTGGAGGCTAAGTGACTTAAAGGCAACTTAGGTTTCTAGGCTAGGGTTAAGGCCTTTATATAGGCGGCCTAAACCCTAGATTACAAGTTTAAATTCTAGATATTTACATAGTTTGTTAGATAATTACAATAGACTAAAGTGTCCCTGAAACAAGATATTATTCAACCATTCTGTTAGGCTTTTAGGCCCCAATTTGCAACCCAAATTTGTTGTCCACGTTTAGAGCTGTCCAACAAAGCCTGTAGTACACTCATTGGTCGGCCAGACCCCTGTGATGGCCAGGGTGGCCGGCCAGGGTGTTGTCCTAAGGCTAACAGGCCAGGGGTGGTTGGCTAGCTCTTGAAAGGGAGATAGTTTGTCGCTTGATCCCCATTTGATTGTCGGGGTCTTCGTTTGCTCAGGTGTTGACTTGGCCTTCCTTATAGTGAGATGTACGACCACGTGGCAACTGTTTTGTCCACATAAGCATGTCATGTCATGAGGACAAAAATTGGGATAACATTTGCCCCTAGTCCCTATGCAGACGTCAGGTCGGATAGGGACTTTCTAGCTCTCGTCTTGTTTGTAGTAGTCTCTGTCGTGCAGCCTTGTCTAGCCAAGTGTTGGCTTTTTGCATGGCCTGCTTTTGGATATTTGATCTTCTCTCTTTATATACATCTCATCTTATCTTCTTGGATATCTCTTCTATGTGCCTGTCATTTACAAGTTTCAAGCATTTTAAGCTTTTGGAAACTTTTTGATTCATGTTAGTTTGTAATCTCTTTGGTATATTGATCATCATGACAGTTTTGGAATGTGTAATGTGTGACTTTTTGATAGAAAAGATTCAATTTTGGCCTTCACTGTGATTCTTGACTCTTTGAGTCATAAGGAAACCGAGGCACATAATCGAGTTTTAAAAGAAAAACACACATTGGGATTCAAAACTTACCTTGGTCGTCCTAGTTAGTCTTGCTTGAGACATGGCCGCCCCTAAGGCTTGATCATGGGAGTTGGCCAGCTTTAGGGTTTTGCCCTATAAAGCTTGCATGTTCATGCCTGGATTTGGTGACCCTGGCCAGTTCTTGGCTGAGTCATGGGACCCTGGCTGACCCTTTCAAGGCTTGAGAACCTTGGCCGGCATGGGCCTTGGTTCCAAGTGGGTAGCCATTTTTCCATTCTCTTGTGACTTCGACAAGAGTTTGGCTTTGTATGCATATACAACCTTAGCCTCACACGTGGTTTCCTTAGAAACTCTGTATGAAGCTTAATGGTGAGTCTATTATAATCAAATTTTCAACTTAAAACTCAACATCGCTTGGTTCCTGTAAGGAACTCTGTCTTAACCGTAGCCCGGTACGTGGCCCCTATAGGAACTCTGTCCAAGTCTTTTCTGGTTATACGGTTCTCGTAGGGCCTTAGCCTCATGCATGCAAACCAATCTCATATTCGCCCTCAAGGCTTTCATGTTCTTACATTGGCATATAGGCCCTCTGTTTTCAAACACTACTATTTAGCCTTAAAGCCATCTATGACGGACATATGATCGTCCTGGCTATCTTCTTATGGCCTTGACAGGTAAGGGTCTGAATTTACTTTGTCAAGTCGAACTATGCATGCACTACTCATAGGTAGGTTTAGTAGCTTATTTTAATCCTTAAAATTTCTTTGCATAAATTTACTGTGCCAGTTCGATGCGTTGTACGGTACGGGCGCCCCTCAAGCGACCATGCAGACAAGTCTCTTGGTCACTTGCTATTCACCAAGTTTCACAGACTGTGAAACTTTGCCTGGGTTCTTCCTTGGGGTGGTGTCCATAGTACGCATGGGAATTGAAAGAGTAACTTTAAGAAGTTAATCTTGTGAGCAAGTAGTTTAGATGTAAATATCTGCCAGAACTATTTGTTAGCATCCACGAACAACTTGAAGAACATAAATAATACAGCTAAGCTGAACCTAACCATATCAGGATTAAGATCCATAGACCTAAGATCAACCATTGATATTGACTTAAGAAGATATAACGGTAAGTTTATGATATCTTATCCAAGATCAATATCGGTCCCTTCTAATGTATACTCCATACATCCGATACTGGTAAACTTTGCCAATATCCTGGAAATGACATAACACTTATCCAAGGTGTAAGTATACTTTATCGCTGATTATCATGTCAGTCTAAATTCAGTGAACTGAAAAATCATGGAAATTAAACTTTTGAACATATAATCATGATTATATTCCAATGTGCTAACGATACTATAATCATGAATAAATATATATATATTTATATGTTCTGGACTTAATAGAATTTATACATTAAATATAATCATGAAATAAATCATGTGAACCATGTAACATAAAATGATTTATGATCTTTTATTAATTAGTAAATCTGATTATATTGAAATTAATTTTATTTAGGGCAGAAAACTCAACAGATTGATGATATTCTTAATGATTTATTCAATGTTTATGATCGTCATCTTATTAAAAGTATTACTTTGAATGATAACTCTGGTCAAGATCATTAGTACCGGTTTCAAGAGAATTTAGGGGTGTATAGTGTTAAGAGTGCTTACGAGTATCTTCAAGTTTTACACGGAAGATGGTCTAAAGATAATAATTTTGATTTTTGGAAAGCTTTATGGAATCTCAAAATCCCTCCAAAAGTTAAGGATCTTCTATGGAGAGCTTGTCTTGGGTGTCTACCAACATTGACTCAGCTTAAGGGTAGGCATGTGGATGTTCCTGTTGTTTGTTCAGTATGTCATGACATGGCTGAATTAATTCTTCACATATTGGTCGATTGTCCATTAGCAAAGGCATGTTGGTAGCGGGTTGATGAGGCTTTAAGGCTGTTTTTGGCTCCAGATTTTTATGGCTGGTTTCATCAAGTTTTGTTGGGTTTTCTAAGTCAAAAGTGTGTCATGTTGCCATAATTTATTGGTCTCTTTGGCGGGCTCGAAATGGTCTGGCGTGGCAAAGTAAAAGTTATGTTACTAATGATGTGGTGGCTGCAGCGTTGTCTTACTTTAATCAATGGAAGGATGCTCATAGAAATTCAGTAAACACATTGGCTTCTTGCTCATGTGTTATTGTAGAGCATTGGTTGGTTCTGAGTGTTAATAAAATTAAAGTCAATGTAGGTGCCTTTGTCATTATTGGAGTGGACTTTTATGGGATTGGGTGGCTTGCTCGTGACTATCATGGTTATGTCCTCTTTCACTCTTTGAAACAGATGCCTGGTCATGTTCAGCAGGTCTTGACCGATGCGATTGGATTGAAGGAAATGCTAAGTTCAATCAAACGATAAGGATACTCTCAAGTTGTGGTTGAGTCAACTTGTAAGAGTATTATTGATGCTCTTATTAGTTTAACTCAAATGTTATCCTCTTTGGGTTTAATTATTTCAGATTATTGTACTATAATTTTTGAAATCAACAACTTTTGTGTCTTTATTAAACGATTGGCTAATAAGACTGCTAATTGTTTAGCCACTGCAACTTGTTCTGATACAGGTTGTACTTATGGTGGGGGGCTTGTCCCTACTGCTTTTAAAACAATTATTTTAGAATATTTGTCTATCTAATAAAATTGCAACTTTTTGGTCAAATAAAAAGGAACAAAATTATGAAGAGAAGACTTGTTAAGATAAAACTAAAATAAAACTAAATGAAGAAAGGACTTATCTTATATATCTTTGGAATTGAGGATTGTTATCTTACACTATTCTTTAAGATGATGGACAATTGTAAACAAACTACCATACATATGGGCCTATTTGACTTAGTTTCTATAAGTTTTTTTTTTTTTTTTTTTCAAATTTTAGAATTAAAAAAATCTTTTTAAGGATGTTTAGATAAAAAAATAAATAGTCATTTTTTAATTTAAAAATCTTTTTGGAAGATGTTAAGATTTGTAGCTTCTCCGTAAAAGCCTTATAGAAGCTGTTTGCAAAATTATAATAAACGGGACCATACATAGGAGTATTCGCAGTGTAGGTGGTGCAGTTTTTGACTATTTTTTCAAACCAACCCACACATGCAGTTTTTCTAATTTTTCAAACCGCACCCGCACCTCAAAACTAAAAAATCGTAAAAATTTCACCCCAAAAAATGGTGTGGTGCGGTGCGGTTTTTACAGTTTCTACGGTTTGGACTATCACCAAATAACTAAACTATCACAAATACAACAAAGCTTGAGCAACACTTGTTAAAAATACCATAAGGCTTGAAAATAAATATGAAAAAAAATTAAGTTTCAACAATACAATAATTAGTGGGCTTTGGGTTGGACATTCACATAATGGACTAAAATAAATATAAAATTAGTATTTTTATAATGTGCGGTGTGGTGCGGTTTGAACCGCATATTAACAATTCAAAACCGCAAATCGCACCGTACTGCGTGGTTTAGGAAAAATTCAAACCACGATCGCATCGCAAAGAATTTCAAACCATATTTTTTTGCGATGCAGTGTGTCACGGGCTCACCTTTTCAGGCAGTGGAACACCCGTGCAGCACCTTAACTTCTCTAAGCTAAGGTCAGCCTTCCAACCATCCGAGTAACAATGGGCTCATTTTTTGCGCGACCGTGTGCCTCGTGCTCACTCCCGTCTCTCGAACAGCTCCTATCGAGTCATGCTCGCAAGCATCTATGAGTACATCCATGCATCTGGGCTCTCTAGCCAAGATACTCACACTGTCCATAAGTTCCCACTATGATAAGGCAAAACCCAACATCGACGTTCACCTAGTCACTCGTGACAAAGGTAGCATGTGTGGCAAGATGCCAACACCAAGCTGACGTGCCAACGCTTCTAATCATGCCCCATTTGATACTGTTCGAACAGTCTCCCTCATTGCCCAAGGACTTCCATATGTCCATGGACTAATCCTCAAGGTGCCATGCCTCTACGCATGTTGACAAGCCCTCGAGACAAGCCACCGAACTAGTTTCATACGTCAGACCTCTGTCTCTTCCCAACATGGTGCATCCGTCCCATGCGCGCATGCAAACTAGCCCACGAATGACTACCCGTGTCATCTCGTGGCCAAGGCGCACCACAACATCTCTTGGAAGTTTAGGCGATGTCCCGTGCAAGCGGCGTACCGGCAAGTCAATGGAAACATACCCGTTAACCTCTGGCAGCTTCATAGACACACTACCGGGTCGGCCCGATAGTGTCCATGAGTACTCCAACTCATGGAGAGATATGAGTCCCCTCGCGGTCCTCATATGCCCGCCCTACTAGGCCCACTGACTAGTAGTAGCTCACTTAACACCAAGGTGCCAGGGGGTGATGGAGAGCTGACACCAGAGTCCCCCCTTAAAGAGCATTCAGAGCTTTTAGCCTTCTACCAAGAACATACATGAATTTGGCTCTGTAAGACATATGGCCAAACCAAATACGAAATCACGTAGTTTCTCAAATTTGATTGCACCATTGTATTTAAAGACACAAATAAATGGCGAAAACCAAGTCCCGTCCCAATCTAGACAATATTAAAGATATTTACGAAAATGCCATTGTCGTACAAACTAAGCATCAGCATGCCACCAACATGCACCTCAACATGCGCCACCACTTGACCACCACTTGGCCAACTTGTGGGCATCACCTAGCTTGTAATGTGCCATCTTGGCACGCACGTTACATTCTCCCCCACTTCAAGATGTCGATGTCCTCATCGACGGACCGCGGGCAAATCTTCCTGATCTCGACTCCTAAGCTTACTCCAAGCTTCATCCGAATCCTAAGTCTGGACTTATTCCTCTACCTCCGTAGAACCACCCTCTTGGTGACGATCTCCCTCACCCACACTTGGACTTGATCAAAGAACCAGTGCCACTGTCACTATTCAGAATCTCCCATGGAGTAGTGCTTCTGCACTAGAATACTTCCCCCAACATGAACTCTTCTGAGTCCATCATAATGTCCCTTCAGTCAACCAAGTAGCCCTTGCAACACTGACCCTGAAGCTAACACATCCTCTGATAGTAGTTCACCCACCAATGTCCAATGCATAACTCCTTTTGACAAGGATTAAGTATGATGCACCCCTAGGGGTGAAGTTCGCAAACCAGTCGTACCCAACGACACCTACAGAACACACTTCCACTGAAGCCAAGTCCCTCCGAACAAGTTCCTCTGAAAACTTCACACGCCAACTCCATGGCGCACCATCCTCCTGATGGAAATCGAGTAAGACACTCCTATCGCATGATAAATTTGATGCATCCCACCTGGAGAGGCTCACAAGAAACTACACCCAATGCAATACCAAGTGCACTCTTGCACAAAATCTCTTCGCGAAGTTCTCAACATTGGCCCTCTGACCCTATCACACACCCACGACTTCATGCAAAAGGTCCCATTGACCCACTGCATACGTGCTCCTCTGAGCTTCTTTCACGTGGCCAACGATCTAACAATCACCCAAAACCATGAATTTTCCCTCTGACTCCTGCTTGTGTTGGTTCTCTAAAACTGTGTCACAAGTCCATCACCCAAAATCAATCCTGCATCCTTTGATGACTCGCTAACTTTTGACAAACTTAATAACACAAAGTCTTACTCTTAAGACTTGAAGTCATCCCAATCCGCTATCTCCCATCGGCATATGCTCTTTGAACCATTCGGCTTATAGTGTCCTATACAACACCAATGTCCCCATAAATACAAAACATGCACATACATGCCGCAAACTAGCTCAGTCTTGATCTCAGCCTACGCCCCTGCACATTGTCTATCTGCAGCTTGCAGCAATCATGCAAGTCTTTACACTGAACAATCCATCTGTTGTAGTGTTTTCCTCTGGATTCACACACCAAAACTGAACAAGTACCCTGATTCTTCAAACATATGAATTAGTGGGCTCCCCCACTTCAACTTGGGAAGAACTTTTTTAGCCAAGATACTCACACTATCCATAGGTTCCCACTATGATAAGGAAAAACCCAACACCGACGTTCACCTAGTCACTCGTGGCCAAGGTAGCATGTGTGGCAAGATGCCAACACCAAGCTGACATGCCAATAGTTCTAATCATGCCCCATTCGATACTGTCCGAACAGTTTCCCTCATTTCCCAAGGACTCCCATACGTCCATGGACTAATCCTCAAGGCGTCATGCCTCTACGTATGTTGACAAGCCCTCAAGATAAGCCACCAAACTAGTTGCATACGTCAGACCTCTTTCTCTTTCAAACATGGTGCATCCGTCCCATGGGCACATACAAACTAGCCCACGAATGACTACCCGTGTAATCTCGTGGCCAAGGCGCACCACAATGTCTCTTGGAGATTTAGGCCACGTCCCGTGCAAGCGGCATACCGACAAGCCAATAAAAACGTATCCGTTAACCTCAGGCAGCTTCATAGGCGCACTGCCGGGTCGGCCCGATAGTGTTCATGAGTACTCCAACTCATGGAGACATATGAGTCCCCTCGTGGTCCTCATATGCCTACCCTACTAGTCCCACTAATTAGTAGTAGCTCACTTAACACCAAGGTGCTAGGGGATAGTGGAGAGCTGACACCAGAGTCCCCCCTTATAGAGCATTCTGAGCTTTCACCCTTCTACTAGGAATATACATGAATTTGGCTTTGTAAGACATATGGCCAAACCATATACCAAATCACGTAGTTTCTCAAATTCGATTGCACCATTGTATTTAAAGACCCAAATAAATGGCGAAAACCAAGTCCCGTTGATAACTCTATGAAAATAGAGTTATTTAGCTCTTTTTGTGCATTAATTTAGCTTTGTTCTCAAGTATTTTTAGTTTATTTTAGAAACTTTTATTTAGTTTTACTTAATTTTGTATAAAATATTAGATTTAGTATTTATAGATTAGTCTTAGTAAAATTTTATAATATTTTATTAATTTTATTTAGTTTCTCATAATTAATTCAATTCAATATGTGTGATTTTGTAGAAATTTAAATGAAAATGATAGATTTGCGGTATGGGTCAAAATATGAAACAAACTATCATTGAAATGGACATGGACCCAACAAAGCCCGAAATTGAATGTTCTTTGAGAATGAAGTCTCATACAATGAGACAAAGTAAGATAAGAATGGGCCATCATGTTATGGGCTTGGAATTTAAAATTTTAGAGAGGAGATGGATAAGTAAGAAATAAATATACATTGATGTATCATAATATGAAGGTGACTTGAACAAACACAAGGAAGAGGCGGCTGCTGGTGGAGCTCCTGACACAGTGAAGAAAATGAAGAAAAAGAAAAAGAAGAAAAGAGAGAGAGAGAGAGAGAGAGAGAGAGAGAGAGAGAGAGAGAGAGAGAGAGAGAGAGAGAGAGAGAGAGAGAGAGAGAGAGAGAGAGAGAGAGAGAGAGAGAGAGAGAGAGAGAGAGAGAGAGAGAGAGAGAGAGAGAGAGTTTTATTTAAGGTTTTAATTTAGTATTTTTATTTAGAGATTGGTAAAAATTAAGAGGAAGAAGAAGATAAATTTAGAAGAGGAACTTGGAGTATTGTGACAAGCTCCAAATAGGTTTTTATTTCTATC
The DNA here is from genome assembly GCF_029168945.1 of Cannabis sativa. Classification (NCBI taxonomy): domain Eukaryota; kingdom Viridiplantae; phylum Streptophyta; class Magnoliopsida; order Rosales; family Cannabaceae; genus Cannabis; species Cannabis sativa. The sequence goes on from NC_083603.1 coordinate 47,488,957, forward strand.
TCTCTTTTCTTTTAAACTATGTAATTTTTGAACAATCTATTATGAGTTAATTTTTCTTTTGCTAGAATTATTTTGTTGACTTAAATTGTGATTTGATATTTTGTTGCTATGTTTAGTGAATTGATTTTGTTCATTCAAGAGTATTTTGTGCAATTGCTTACTTTTGCTTGATCACCATTAGTAAGTACTAGCTAATCTTGATTTTGGAAAAAATAGGATTAGTGGAATTGCTTGAATGATGCATGAATATCACTTTGGAAAAATGTGGTTTGTAAATGGCATAGGAATATGTTATTTACCATGTATGACTTGAAGGAATTGTGCTTAAATTGGTATTCTTAAAATTATTTGGGCATAGGAATATGTTAATTAATTAAAGAATCAAACCATAAATACTTTGGAAAAAGGATTATGACATTTTAAATTCTTAGTTAACATCATCAATTTGCAATAATACTCATTTGCACCATTATATCAACTTTGCATTTTTTAGGTCAATTTAATAGTTCTAGCTTGTTTTCTTCATAGTTTGTGTTTGTTAATTTTTTTTTACATATTTTCATCACTTTATTTTATTTTATTTTTTGTTGAAACCAATTTGTGAGTAATTAGTTTTATAAATCAATTTCCAATTTTCAATCCCTGTGGAGACGATACTCGATTTATCACTTTATTACTTGTTACGATTGCGTATACTTGCCTACACAATTTTCACAACAAGTTTTTGTCGCCGTTGCCGGGGATTGATTTAGTGAAATTTTATTTTTGGAACTTAATTACTATCAATTTGGTTTTTTTTTTTAAGTTTTTCATTTGTTCATTCTATTTTATGCTTTGTTTGTCTTGTTTTGGTTTCTTTTGCAAGGTCTTGAGATGTCTCATATACAAGTCCTTATAAATTTTGTTCAAAATGACTTGGAGCGCTTGTATGAAGCATGGTGGAGATACAAGGCATTCTAGTGAGGTTTCCATATCATGGGTTTTTTAAAGAGTGTCAATTAGAAATCTTCCTAAATGGGTTGAATCCAAGCACACGAAAATGGGTAGAAAGAGGAGATGGTACCACCAATTTCTACCAACTATCAATCGATGAAGCGTATTGGATGCTGGAAGACATGGCAGAGTACAATGAGTGGTGTTGTAATTGTCTAAACAAAGACCATGTTTGGGAGGACAACTACAATAATTTGGAGCTAAATTTTGACACTTGCACTCAAGGACCAAATGATGAGAAATTGAAGGATTTTCAAGAGTTCAACATAGAAGAAGAGCCTCATCAAATGGTTCAACCAAGCTCACTTGAAGTGTTGATGATGGAGTTCATGGCTAAAAATGATGCCTTAATTGAAAGCCAAGCTTCGTCCTTGAGGAAATTGGAGAACCATTTGAGCTTTTGGTGAATGAGTTGCGTGATAAATCCCATGAAACTTTGGGCATCGATATGGAAAATTCAAGGGAGAAAGAAGAAAGTGAAAATATCATTTTGAGAAGTGGTAATGAGTTGGAGATACTTGGGGAAAATTTTGAGCAATTACAAGAGCTCACTTCAATCCAAAGTAGTGAAAAAAAAGATAAGGAAGCAAGCATTCCAAGTTGGTCAACATTTATTGCTGCTCATAATGTTGTAGCATTATCACAGCAAAACTGCCTAGTTTTTAAAAAAATTCAGCAAGAACATTTTTGCATTCCTCAAGTCAAAGAGCTCATGGTAATGGAATATTATGTTTATGAAGATCCTTTTTGGCCACCACCTCCTCCTCCACCATTGGCATGGTACCTTGGCATCCATCATGTGCATTCATCGAATTCAAGTCAAGTTGAGCATTTTGCCTTTTCAATTCCATATCTCGCCAAGCTTGAGGGCGTTCATGACAAAGACCCATTTGTGAGGGCATATGCCACTCTCAATGGGCGGAAGCCGCTCTTTGATGAGTGCTTCTCAAAAAGTCAAGCCGACGACTTTAAATCAAGCGCTTCTTGAGAGGCAACCCAAGCTTTCTAAACTTTGTCTTTATTTTGTTTTAAATTCAATAAATATGCAATGTTAAATGGTTTTGACAATTGCATTGTAGTTTTTTTTTTCTCTCTTTCTTTTCTTTTTCTCTCTTTAAGGTGCGAGCATAAAGTCAAGTGGAATTTGGTGCACTTACGGAGGTTGACACTAGCGAGTTTGCACATCATTGAAAGGGAAGTTCTTCTTTAACTCTTCTTTATTAATTTTAAACTTGCTCACACATATTTGAGAATTTTGTGCATACAATGTTTTGGGAAACTAAATATTTTTTTTTCTTTTCTTTTATTTTGCTTGTTTGAAAAAAAAAAATTGAGGCATATGTGCTTTAGTTTGGTGATTTTTCACATTCTAATACATGATTGATAGTGTGCATAGCTTGTTGAAAAATGTAAATATTGCTTGAGCTTGTGACTAAGTCTTGTGCTAGTTTCATTTTGATGGAGATATGTCCAATTTTGAGCATAAATGCCTTGATCATTTAATTGTGTGTGATTTGAAGAAAGTTTGTGTAAATATAAGATTTTGTGATCTCACAAGTCTTAAAATTTATTTGATTCTCTCTTGAGGCGAAATCTTAGACGACACTTAACCAAAGACATGATTTAGGCCATTTGTGGACCGTTTGAGCCTTTTGAGCCAACCATGATATTATTTTATCCCTAGTCACCCTCTTTGAGCAATATTAAATCCCTTTATTTATTTATTTTTTTACCACATGTAAGCCTAGCTAAATACAAATCTTCTCACCATATACCCTTTGAGCACCTTATTATTCTAAGATTTTGTTTGTTGTGTCATGAAGGGGATGGGAGGGGTACAATTTTGGTAGAGTGGTAATTGGGTGAGTGTTTACATTGTGGTACTTTATTATTCTCACCATTGGGGACAATGTTGAATTTTAAGTTGGGGGAGAGCTATTATATTTTGTGTAGATTGCCATTATTATATTTGTATTGTTAGTTATTCAAAAAAAAAAAAAAGAATGTTTAAAATTAAGTTTAGGGTGTGTCACCCCTTGAAAAAAGAAAGAGTGTTCAAACTTAAGTTTGGGGTGTGCCACCCCTTGAAAAAAAAAAGTGTGTTTAAAATTAAGTTTGGGGTGTGTCACCACTTGCAAAAAAAAAAAAAAGAGCAGGATTTTTTTTTAGAAGCTTGAAGTTCCAAGTGTTATAGCATTGCTTCAGCATTCTGGAGCAAAGACCCATGAAAAAAGAAATGTTATGCTAAGGCATTGCTATAACTCCTGGGAGCACATTATTTTAGAAAATTTTGGGGCAATAAATAATGGCAATATTAATACTCAAATTTTTTGTGGGATGTTCTTTGAGGAAGTAAGTGTGAGGTCTCATTTTGGTCTTAGGAAAATTAAGGTGCTTGTAGGTGATTTGAGCCAAAAATGACTTCTCTTAACCACCTTCACCTAAGCCTTACATTACGAGCTTGAAAAAGTCCTTTTGATCTTTGGTTTTGTGTTTGTCTACATTAGTGGAGAGATAGATGAAAAATAAACCTATGAGACTTTGTCACTATAGAGATTTTGTGCTTAATTCATATTTGCATAAATTGATCTAAATTGCAAGCAATATTTTGAGAAAAGATATTTCACACACACACTTGGAGTAATCAAAATTGAAATGAAACTTGTTCTTGAATTTTTCACAATCATTGTACAATCTTTGTATTTTTCTCTAAGTTATATTCATTAATCAATCTTTAAGGGAAATGTGGAGATCACCAACTTTAGTGTATATTGCCTATTGTTTTACTTTGATTTTAATTTCTTTTCTTTTTGCTTGAGGACAAGCAAAATTTTAAGTTTGGGGTGTGATAACTCTATGAAAATAGAGTGATTTAGCTATTTTTGTGCATTAATTTAGCTTTGTTTTCAAGTATTTTTAGTTTATTTTAGAAATTTTGATTTAGTTTTAGCAAAAGTCCCCAAAAAGTTCACGTTGATGCAGATTAGTCCCCAAGCTCCAAAAATAGCGGCAATAGTCCTCAATGTCACACTTTTTATTTGTCCGTTGGTCTCCAAGTTAACAGATCTGTTAAATCAAATTCAAATGTCACGTGTCGAAATATTATTGGTGGGTATTATTATTTTAATTTAAAAAAATAAAATAAAAATAAAAATAAATAATTTTTAAAAAAAATTCTTTTTTTCTTATTCTTTTTTTTTTTCGTCTTCTTCGTTTTCTTCTTCTTCAACCCAACCCCAACCAGCCACCGGAGCACCACCACGACCCCACTCTAGCCCTAACCCCACTCTAGCCCCGACCCCACGGCCAACCCTAACCCCACTCCAGCCCCGACCCCACGACCCCAACCACAACCCCCGACCAAATCTGTCAAAATACATCAAATTTACTAAAAAAATTCAAAATAATCCCCTCATTCACAGATTCAAACCCACAACAATTTCAAACCTTAAAACTACAAAATCAAGAATGCAAAACAAAATCGAACAAGATCCATATAAAAAACAATAACCAATAAAAAAGAATCAAATCAGATGAATGGATAAAAAAAAAACTAACCTTTGGAATCATATTTATACTTGGGACAATCGCAGATCCCCACGGGTCTTAACGACAGCGGATCAGTTAGAGGAGGAGGCTGGGGTTCCAGGAGGCGGTCAAAGCAGGTAGAGAGATGCAGGTGCAACGGTGACTGGTGTTCAGCGAGGGTGGGTCTCGACGGGGCGGAGGAGGGTAGGCTATCAAGTTGGGTGTCAACGTGGGGTCGGGGCTGGAGTGGGGTTAGGGCTGGCCGTGGGGTCGGGGCTAGAGTGGGGTTAGGGCTGGCCGTGGAGTCGTGGTGGTGCTCTGGTGGCTGGTTGTGGTTGGGTTGAAGAAGAAGAAAACGAAGAAGACGAAGAAGAAAAGAAAGAAAAAGAAAAAAGAAAAAAAAAGAAAGAAAAAGAAAAAAAGAATTTTTTTTTTAAATTATTTATTTTTTAAATTAAAATAATAATACCCACCAATAATATTTCGACACGTGGCATTTGAATTTGGTTTAACATATCTGTAAACTTGGAGACCAACGGACAAATAAAAAGTGTGATCTTGAGGACTATTGCCGCTATTTTTGGAGCTTGGGGACTAATCTGCATCAACGTGAACTTTTTGGGGACTTTTGCCGCAAATTTTCCTTTACTTAATTTTGTATAAAATATTAGATTTAGTATTTATAGATTAGTTTTAGTAAAATTTTATAATATTTTACTAATTTTATTTAGTTTCTCATAATTAATTCAATTCAATATGTGTGATTTTGTAGAAATTTAAATGAAAATGATAGATTTGTGGTATGGGTCAAAATATGAAACAAACTATCATTGAAATGGACATGGAGCCAACAAAGCCCAAAATTGAATGTTCTTTGAGAATGAAGTCTCATACAATGAGACAGAGTAAGACAAGAATGGGCCATCATGTTATGGGCTTGGAATTTAAAATTTTAGAGAGAAGATGGATAAGTAAGAAATAAATACACATTGATGTATCATAATCTGAAGGTGACTTGAACAAATACAAGGAAGAGGCGGCTGCTGGTGGAGCTCCTGACACAGTGAAGAAAATGAAGAAAAAGAAAAAGAAGAAAAAAAGAAAAGAGAGAGAGAGAGAGAGAGAGAGAGAGAGAGAGAGAGAGAGAGAGAGAGAGAGAGAGAGAGAGAGAGAGAGAGAGAGAGAGAGAGAGAGAGAGAGAGAGAGAGAGAGAGAGTTTTATTTAGGGTTTTAATTTAGTATTTTTATTTAGAGATTGGTAAAAATTAAGAGGAAGAAGAAGAGAAATTTAGAAGAGGAACTTGGAGTATTGTGACAAGCTCCAAATGAGTTTTTATTTCTACTCTCTCTTTTCTTTTAAACTTTGTAATTTTTGAATAATCTATTATAAGTTATTTTTTTTTGCTAGAATTATTTTGTTGACTTAAATTGCGATTTGATATTTTGTTGCTATGTTTAGTGAATTGATTTTGTTCATTCAAGAGTATTTTGTGCAATTGCTTACTTTTGCTTGATCACCATTAGTAAGTACTAGCTAATCTTGATTGTGGAAAAAATAGGGTTAGTGGAATTGCTTGAATGATGCATGAATATCACTTTGGAAAAATGTGGTTTGTAAATGGCATAGGAATATGTTATTTACCATGTATGACTTGAAGGAATTGTGCTTAAATTGGTATTCTTAAAATTATTTGGGCATAGGAATATGTTAATTAATTAGAGAATCAAACCATAAATACTTTGGAAAAAGGATTATGACATTTTAAATTCCTAATTGACATCATCAATTTGCAATAATACTCATTTGCACCATTATATCAACTTTGCATTTTTTAGGTTAATTTAATAGTTCTAGCTTGTTTTCTTCATAGTTTGTGTTTGTTAATTTTTTTTTTACATATTCTCATCACTTTATTTTATTTTATTTTTTTGTTGAAACCAATTTGTGAGTAATTAGTTTTATAAATCAATTTCCAATTTTCAATCCCTGTGGAGACGATACTCGATTTATCACTTTATTACTTGTTACGATTGCGTATACTTACGTACACAATTTTAACAACACCCGTCCCATTCCGGACAATATTGAAGATATTTCGAAAATGCCACTGTCGTACAAACTAAGCATCAACATGCCACCAACATGCACCTCAACATGTGCTACCACTTAACCAACTTGTAGGCATCACCTAACTTGTAATATGCCATCTTGGCACGCACGTTACACGGTGCGCTGGGGGCAGTTTGAGTGGTTTTACACCCCTCACCATACATGACAAACCATTGTTTATTAGTCTTTTTTTTTTTGGGAAAACGACAATATCATAATAAAACGACAATGAAGACACAAAATGAAAAAATTACCTCGGAAATGTGTGCAGATTGCAATTACTCTTGTCTTGTCCTTATCAAAGTCCCCTAACTAAACTAACAATCAAACAACACTATTCCATTTTCATTCATTCCCACAAAACACACAAAACAAACACATTTTCATTTTTCTTTCTCTTTCTTTCTTCAACCTCCCGCTCTCCTCTCTATCAACTCAAATCTCTTCTCCCGATCTGGCTTTTCCCACCCTACGTCGCAGTATCTTCGTTTCCAGGTTTCCTCTATACCCTTTATTCTCTTAATTTATTTTTTATGAGTTTATCGAGTCTGTGATGATAAATGGTGAGCCCTCCGATTCATTTCTCCTATTGCGGGATCAGATATCGGACGACGGTGATGCGTGCTCTTCTCGATACTCTTCCTGTGGTGAGTCCGAGTTCGACCGCTACTGTAGCGCTAATTCGGTAATGGGTACGCCCAGTATGTGTAGTACTGTCACCGTTTTTAACGATTTTGGGGAATCTGAATTTGGGTCTTCGAGGAATTTGGGGTTTGGGGAAGAAGAGAGTGGCGGTTTGGAGAATTTTAGCTTGGGGGGCAAAGTGGAGAACGGGCGCGAGGAGATTAAGAGTTTAGTAGGTGATAGAAAAATCGAGTTTTGTAATGTGAATTCTATGAATTATAGCTCTAGTGGGTTACAATTGTATGGTGGTGATGAGTTTGATCTTGGTGCTCCCGCTGTGAATGAATTAATGTCTTGGAAGGTTGAGGAGGGCGAGTCTTCTTCAGCTTTGGAAGGGTTAGCAGAATTCGAAGATGATTTGGTTAAAGGTGATTGTGGAGAAACTTCGATACCAAAGAGTAGCTTTGAGGAAATTGGAGTTGCTGGAGATGATAGTGCTGAACAAATATGTACCCAAGAAACAAATTATTCAGTTTCGGGTGGAAGTGGTTCTCGAATTTCAGGGGAGGTTGAGAAATGTTGTTTAGATCCCATTGCTAGTGGAAAAAATGAGAGTGGCTTTGATGGGTTAAAACCAGAGACTCTTTGCTCTGATGATATAAAGGAGAGGGAGATACAAGACGATAGTGCTTCTTCAAGAAATGAGTATTCTGAGGGTGAGGATTCCATGTACAACTATGGTACAGATGATGAGGATAAATCTGGATACAATTACCAGAGGAACGAGCTTTATAGGCAGGAAGCAAAAATGAAGAATGAAAATCCATTGCAAATTAACTCATCTGTAGCCTTTGGTTCTGATGATTGGGATGATTTTGTGCAAGAAAGTGGGGGAACTCAGAAGACTTCAGATCTTTTCACCATGAGTGCTTCACAAAACCTGGCAGAAAACAATAATGAAACCAAAAGGGAACTTTTGGATTATAGTCCTGCGACCTCTGTTGGGTTTTCAATTGATCGTCAAACAGAGAAAGGAAAAAATCTAACAGAGATGCCCGTCCCCAGCAATCAAGCTAAAGGTGACTATACATTGGATGATATTGTAAATAATTCTGAGGGCCCAGCTCATTCTCTAAATTTTAGTGAACTAGAAGATGTGAAGGATATTTCTGTAGCCAGTTGTCAAGTTCAAGGTAGCCATGATTTGTTTGAAGTTTCCAAAAGTTCGTTTACCACACCACCTTCTCTCTCAAAGAGTCATGAAACAGAGCAAGAAAAAGCAAGTCTTGTTTCTTGCACCATCGATCAAGTTCGAGGTGTTGATGAAATGCCAAACGAACCTAAGAATTCTGGGCTTGATCCTCTAGAGGAAAATCTTGCTGTGAAAACTTGTTTTAGCAATACGAATGATGATATGTCACAGAAGAACCAAAATGCTAGTATTGTGGAGAGCATAAACATTAATGATAGCCGAATTTTAGAAAATCAAGCTCTCGGGAACTCAAAAATAAAATTGGACCATCTTGATGACAATTCAGCTAAACTAAGTTCTCTTTCAACCGTGCCATCGAGAAATATGAAGTCAGATTTTTTCAAAGATTATAAGCCAAAGACAGACCTATCAAGTTTCGGTAACGATGCAAGGAAAAGTTTTCCTGTTTTGAAATCTGTTGGAACTCATCCTGCAGTGGTAAAGGTCAGTCATTCCTTTAGTGCTACTTTATTCTCACGAGTAAATTGCAAAATTGGACTTTGGTTTCATCTAGGCCTTAATTTTGACAAAGCTTTTTGTATAACTTCAATTTGTTAACCCTCCGAATCTGAAATAATTCTTTTGCTGTAATTTTTTGTAATTTTTTCTTACACTTATAATTATTGCAGACAAATGATATAGAGCTCAAGGATTCTTATGATGATGTTGTCCTTGAAATGGAGGAAATTTTACTGGACTCTAGCGAGTCTCCAGGGGCTTGGTTTCCTCATAGTAACAGGGGATTCCAATCACATCTATCTCTGCCCTTAAGAGACGGTGGATCCTCTGCTTCCACTTCTGGCAAGGAGGATGCTCACCCATTCATTCAGCAGCCACTGAGAATTGATGAGATTGAAGTGGTAGGTGCAAGGCAAAAGAAAGGGGATGTTTCATTTAGTGAAAGACTAGTTGGAGTGAAAGAATACACTGTATATAAAATAAGAGTATTGAGTGGCAAGGATCAATGGGAGGTCGAACGGAGATATCGAGATTTCTTTACCCTGTATCGCCGGCTGAAAACATTATGCGCTAGCCAGGGTTGGATTCTACCTTCTATCTGGGCCTCTGTTGAGAAGGAATCAAGAAAGATTTTTGGAAATGCATCTCCCGATGTAGTTTCAGAGAGGAGTATTCTCATTCAGGAATGTTTGCATTCTATTATTCATCCGAAGTTTTTTAATACATCTCCAAGCGCGTTGATTTGGTTTTTGTGTCCTCAAGATTCAGTTCCCAGTTCCCCTGGATCACATATGATGGCTCCTCAGTCTAACTCTACAGGAAATAGAGAAAACATCTCCACATTAGGGAAGACGATAGCACTTATTGTTGAAATCCAACCATACAAATCTATGAAGCAGATGCTAGAAGCACAGCATTATACTTGTGCTGGGTGCTACAAACATTTTGATGATGGAAAGACACTTATCCGAGACTTTGCACAGACATTTGGATGGGGGAAACCTAGACTCTGTGAATACACCAGTCAATTATTTTGCTCATTTTGCCATACAAATGAAACTGCGGTTTTACCAGCAAGAGTACTGCATAATTGGGATTTTACGGAATATCCAGTCTCTCAGTTGGCTAAATCATATTTGGATTCTATACATGATCAGGTAACTGATTAGATAATATTGTTTTAGTAATTATTAAATTGAGTCCAAGCCTTTGCTGAGGACATTTCTTGTTTTGTAATGACTTTGCTTTCTTGCAGCCCATGCTTTGTGTCAGTGCAGTCAATCCATTCCTATTCTCAAAGGTCCCAGCTCTGCATCACGTTATGGGTATTAGAAGAAAAATAGGAACTATACTTTCATATGTCCGCTGCTCATTCAAAGGGTCTATCAATAAAGGACTTGGATCTCGAAGATATCTTCTTGAAAGCAATGATTTTTTTGCTCTCAGAGACCTTATTGATCTTTCAAAAGGGGCGTTTGCTGGTTAGGCTCTTTATACCGAGCTTATCTAACTTGCCTTGATATAGCTTCGAAAGTTGATTTCAGAATCTATCTAGGAGTCTCGAATACATTCTTTCATTTGAAATTGAAATTAGATACTCTTTTTTACCTCTAAGAGCCTGAGCTAATACAGATGATTCATTTGTACTCATTTTGCAGTGCTACCTGTGATGGTGGAAACTGTCTTGAAGAAAATTCTAGCGCACATAACAGAGCAGTGCCTCGTATGCTGTGATGCGGGAGTCCCATGTAGTGCTCGGCAAGCTTGCAGTGACCCGTCTTCTCTGATTTTCCCTTTCCAGGTAAATATGTATACACTGCTTATGTATCCTTTGCATGCCTCTAAATATTAGCAGCTTTTAAAATCAAGCTCATGGAAAAGATATTTGAAACCATACTTGTAAGTTGTGTAATGAAACCAACTAGATAGATTCTAATCCTACTCCGAGTCAAAGATTCCTTTTCTACTTTATAGTACCTAACAGAGTTTAACCTCCTCCATACAACTGATTGGTCGGATAGAATATCAATCATCTGACTAGAAACGCTTTTAGCAGGAAGGTGATGTCGAAAAATGTCCCTCATGTGAATCAGTATTCCACAAACATTGCTTCAAAAAGCTCACAGATTGCCCTTGTGGAGCACATCTCAGGATTGATGACACAAGGCCACTGACTAAGAGAGTAAGCCGTAGTAGGGCCAGTGGTGAAAGCAGTGGAGCTTTAGACCTTCTCGGTAAGGGACTAAGCTCTGGTTTGAATGTTGGATTTCTCTCTGGTTTGTTTACAAAAACAAAGCCAGACAACTTGGGAGTGCATAAAAATAGTGACAATGTCATATTGATGGGTTCTATGCCAAGCACTTCATTGTGATAGCTTTCATTGCCATTGTATCATATTTTTGTTTTTTTGTTTTGGCCTGAAATGAAACATGAACATTCGTTTCTTGTAATATTTTCTGAATAATTAGGCACTAGCCTAGCCAAGGCAAACTCTGTACAGCCCAGTATCCTTAGAGATTTAGGAGGTTTTTTTAGTACCCTTTAGTGGTCATTCTTTGGAACATACAAAGATATAAAGTTTGCCTTCTTGTAATTCATTCTCTCGATTGTACTTGTATAAATTCTTTGGCCATTATAAAAGTTATCAAAACCATCAATATGTAGGAAGAGCCAGCACTCTTGCTTCTTTTTTTTTTTCTCCAAATATTTCAATCTTTTACTCTTAAGCTCTCTTTTCATGTTTAAATTCTTATTGCTATGACAAAGAAAGAATTAGTAAAAGAAACTCGAATTTCCTCTTTGAAACTAGGCTCCCCTAATCTAGGACTAAGACACTACAACAATTGCTATACAAGTACTCCGGAGAAATTCGAATCAAACCTCGAAGGAGTCTAGGATTTTGTGGGAGCAAAGCAAATCACATGACCATTTGAGTTTTTTCTGGGGTGATCTTAGATTCTTGATTTTCAGATTTTCGATGCGCTCTCATTTTTTTTTTTTTTTTTTTTTTAAACGTTGTGGCCCAATAAGTAGATGTTTGCAGGGATGGAGTTGGCAAAACAATCTTACATAATGTCAGTATTAAAAAAACAAATGTGAAAATTGACAGCTAAAAATGCTTTTACTATATTAAGTTTTGAAAATAAAGGCCACTAAAAGAAAAGACAAAAAATTATGGTGGCTAGGTAATAAAGACAATTTTAATTTTATTCATTTGTTTGGTTGTATTTTAAAGTGTTAGAATTTTATTTTAATGGAATAATTTCTCTATCATTTTGGTTGAAAAAATGTAACTTTTAAAATGGGAGGAATGATTATTCTAATATAAGATGATAAAACATTAAATAGTTTTTTTATTAATTTTTTTTATGCGTTTTAAATTTGATTCAATTTTTTTTTTCTATACTTATCTCCATTCTCATTGTTATTCTTATATATTCATTCCTTCTAATGCTACCTAAGTTTCATTCAAATCCAAATAAAAAATTATAGGTTTTGTTGCTTACCTTTAATGCTTTTGTTAATTTTAGGATTGTCGTGAAGTAATAATTAAATTACAACAAAGATAATGCTACATTACCAAGAAAAAACATTACAGTTGTAAATGGCAGTAATGTTTTCTAACATGAAGCATAAACCACAGTAGTTGTCATGTTTTTATTATGGTTATAATGGCAAACCTATTCCCCCTTTAGAAAAAAATAAAATAAAATGCCAAAGCTATTGAAAGCTAGGAATATTTCTTTTTCGGTTGATTGGTCAATCACCATGTTAAAACACAATGAATTAACTTGTCCTTTTAACCTTTTCCTAAGTATATTTATAGGGGTCACCTTTAATTAATCAATTAAGTAATCCGAATCAGCACTTTTTTAAAAGTGAAAAGCTGTCGTTATTCTTCATGTTACTCTTTGCTTGACCTGTCCCTTTTGCATAGCAATGAAGGTTGATTTATTGAAAGAGAATAATGGTAGCTCCCATTGGGATTACTCTTGTAAAAACACTAAAGTAAAACATAATTTTTTGCTTTTTTTATTAGTGCCCCCCCTCCCCTCTCTCCTTTTTTTTTTTTTTTTTGTTTAATTTTTTTTTAAATATGATTTTCTCTCATCCATTATTTATATTATATACTCTGTTTGTGGGCATTTGGAATGGTACAATTTGTGTGATCCAACTTAGCTCCGAAAAAGATCAAGTCAATAGGTTAGAACTTAAGTGCCTTTAATAATTTAGTTTATTGTCTAAATAAGGAGCACTTGATAGCTCAACCTTATGAAAAGGTGCATCTTTTGTGAATGTTGACACTGCACATGATGCCATTTTTATGCTTCAATTAAATTATATGAATAGGCTAACTAAGATTTTTACCCATTTAACTTTGACAAGTACCAAATCATGTCCCTTAAACTTTTAAGGTCGTTAAAAATACCTCGTGGACTATTGAGATTGTTGGATTTAAGAACTTTTGTCTAATTTCATTCAATTTTATTATTTCAGTGATTGTTTATGTACTAAACCATATTCTTCAAACTTTGATATCTACCAAATCATGCCCCTCGAACTTTGACATGTACTAAATCACGTCCCTTGAACTTTCATCCATATTAGACTTTTTTACTAAAGTTAGAAAAAAATCTTTAAATCCAACAATCTCAATAGTTTAGAGAGCATTTTTAACGACCTTAAAAGTTCAGGGAGCATGATTTAGTACATGTAAAAGTTCAAGAGACAAAAATCCTAATTAGCCATACAAATATATCCATTTCATAAAACAACAATAATCTTCAGAATGAGAATACCTTTTCTTAAATGGCAATATACTAGATATATCATACATATTAAGCTGGTGGCCAGAGTTTGGCAAATTCTTCTTTACAAAGACAGATAGGAGAAAAAAAAATATTTATATTTCTAGTGCTTTGATTTTGTTGTGTACTTACAAACTATGCCATTTCTGTAGGAGTGCTTCTATGAACAAATTAAACAAAGAAATGTCTACTCTTTTTTTTCTTTCTTTCTCTTGTACAATTTATCTTGTGTGACATCCAAAACTTACCTTAACAAACAATGTATTCTATAAATTTGTCCAATACATGGAACTATGTGATCTCTCTAATCTTTGACTTCTGTATTTCTCTTCCATAAAGAATGTTGTTGTTGTTGTTGTTTTTCTTGCCTTTGCTGAACTTCTTCTACCACAAATTACTTCTCACATTGATAAGAATCAGGATATTTTGTTGAGTATACATGGTGCTTGAGCTTCATTATTAGAGCAAAAACACCGTAGCATGGGATATGCATTAATGCCACTGATAAGTACCTACAAAATCCACAGATTTTAGGGAAAAGAAAACCAACAATATATTCTTTTTATTATTTTTTGTTTTGGTGGAAATGCAATGAAATGTGTTATGAGAGACTACTCACCATAGTGGAGCATATGGTGATGACAAATCAAGGAATGGATATGGCCACCTGATTTTCAGACAACAAAAGCAAACATTATTGTTATCATCTATGAAAGTAGTGTACAAGAATTTGATTGTGCTTAAATACTCAAGGATTGTGCTTTTTACCAAAGTTTTACACAAGCATGAACAATCCACTGGAAAATTACGTAAAAGATCGTCCAAAGGAAGAAGTACCCAATTCTGAACCAAGGAAACCTCTGAAAAGAACAAGAACAAAAATTAAGATTTTTATGTCTTCCATGAGAAGAATAGCAAAAGCCCTATTCTGACCTAAGTAGTTGAATCATCAGCTTACCAGGCAATTTAGAGCAGTCTCACCAAGTAGGAAGACAGCATTGATTGTGTGCATATTTATTATCAGCTGCAATAAAAGGTGAAATCATGGTTAGCAACACACAAATATTTCTTAAATAGAGAAAAAGACCAGCCAGGTATTTACATGGTTGATATTACAGACTAAAGTTTTTTAGTAAAAGAAGCTGCTTTGCTTTTAATGGATAAATAAGTACATTTGTTCAAAGTCAACATTAGAATGTAAGGAGACTTACAAAGTTTAAGTTGTAATCTTTGATGGTAAGAAATGGAACAATAATGAACCAAAAGACAATATCTGTGAGGATAACAGCACCTGCATTCATCTTTGTAACAGTAAAACATTGTTATGAAAAATGGAAGAAACAAGACAATATAGCCATTAAGGCAAAGAACCAAAAACATAATATTGAAGTCTGTTAAGTTTTTTTTTTTATAAAAAGTTGATGATTTAAACAATGTACCTGAAAAATTATTTGGAATACATAACTCCAAAATCCTGCAAGCTTGCGAGAGTTATGATCTTCATGGGGCCTTAAGTTCTTTCCTCTATTGAATGAATTTGCTATAACAAGTGCTGGAGTCATGTAAGTGCCTTGCTCTGCATCAACTTCAACATTATCCACCTTATCACCACTAGCTTTTTTATGATTTTGATAACATCCATACATGGAAAGCAATGATCCGAGCTAAATGTGAAATTCAGGAGCAGAAAATCACAAACAAATAAAGAAAATTAGACTCATAAGAAAAGAGAGAGAGAGAGAGAGAGAGAGAGAGAGAGAGAGAGAGAGAGAGAGAGAGAGCTCATTGAAGCTCCATCAAACTATATAACTTACCCCAAAGTAAAATGTAACCAATGTAAAAGTCCACCTGCCAAAAACACGTACATGTCACCTGTTAGTGCCATGATTTCTCACAATGCATTATTCACATATAACCAGAAGCAAATTCTTAACTACATTTCCCTTTTTAATCATCTATTTGTGAAGCCCCTTCATCTTTATTGCTCTAAAACCTTAATGGTGTGAATAATGTTCAATATGCAAAGTCTAGGATGAAACGAAAGGGCCCAGAAAAGGTTATATTAAGACTTTGAAGAGATGAACAGTAATGAAAGAAATCAGAGACAACGTTATATTAACATGCATACAATTTTAATGGGGTTGTTGCTTACTGAGTATAGTAGTAAAATATGGCACCTCCATCCACAGAAGCAGTGACAATGAGAAGTACCAAAAGAACAAAGAAAGCAACCAATCTGAAAACCAGCAGCCAAGCAGGGTGGATATTTTTCAAGCAAGGCTTCCATGTTTCATCCTCATATAAAATCCCTGAATCTCTTTCATGTTGGTTTTCTCCAATGTCTTGTCTTGGTTTCTTTGAACCTTCAAACTTGAATATTATAAGAAATGCCAGAGTCATTGAGAATAAGACCCATATTGCACAAAGCAAAACTCTCCAGTTCAGCCAGTAACTTGAAACTGTGGTATCTCCAGTCATGATTGGCTGCCAGGAACTTCCTGAGGATCCTGTTAGAAAACTCATGTTGTTAACTCTGTTTTTCTTTTGTCTTTCTTTTTAACTCTTTTTAATTGTTGTTCTTTCAGTTCTACAATCTGTGATAAATTTGATTGGCACTTTGCTCAGAAGTTTCAAAGGAGAATAAAAAATGAAGAAATGTAAACTTAAAGAATGAAAGAATAGAAAACAATGCACAAATGTTTTGAGTTTCTTTTTTCCCTGAGAAAAGATGATTAGTTTATATTATCAGTATAAGAAATAAATGACAATTAGAAAACCCAGAAACATGAAATAATTATAATGAAGCCTTTTCAATATGAAAATTAAAATCCTTTTAAAAAAATCTGATTAACCAAAAAAGAAGGGAAAATTAAGGCAGAATAGATTTTGAAAATAAATAAAAAAAATAGTACAGCTTTAAAAGTCCATGAACATGAAAATGACCCAACAGAGCAGAAATTATAAGAATAAAGTTGTAAAGATTAACTTGTTTGCAAAAGTAAAGCTCTAAATGCTTAAACCAACAACCAAAACTATAATCTGATATTCATAAATTTTTCAAAACCCAGTTAATACAATCTGAACAGAGTGCCACCAAATCTACTTATGATGTAAAAACAAGCCAACATTATTTAAGAGGAGGTTGAAAAAGAAGGTCTAATGAGTAATGGGGTTTTTCATATCTTTCAAAGTTGATATAAAAGAGTTTCAGAAAAGATATGGATCTGAATGAAAAGCTGAAAACAACAAAACCCAACATGACTTATTTCATTCCATTGAAGAAGCCAAGCATGGATTCCAAACTTTAGAGGGTCTATTTTCACACACAGACAGAACAAAAAAAAAAAAAATTATATATGTACACTAAAATAAATAAACATTTTTATTATGTCTCAATAAATGTTTGAAAACTAATAAAAAAGAAGCAGATTAACCCCAAGTCCAAGCAAAGAAAAGGGTCTATACCAGAAGAAGTGGTAGCTTATGAGAAAAAGAGATGCCTTGCTTCTTTATTATTTTCTCTTTGAAGAGAGAAAAACCATTAAGAGAGATAAAGGTTAAAATGGGGCAATGTTGATGAGAGGTGGTGTTATATATATACACATATATGTTACTATGTCTATGTCCCTTCTCTCAGACCAGATTGTTGGTTTTCTCTCACTTCACCAGTCACTACACACACACACCAGTCAGAGTCTCTAATTTTTTTCATGCACATAAAAAAATGGTACTATACATGCATGCCTTTGTCACCTTTTTCCTTGGATAGCAATCCTTTTATTTATTTTATTATTTTAAATTTAAAGTCTTTTTGATATTATAAAATCACAAAAATAGAGGAAAGAAAAGGAAAAAAGGAAAGGGGTCCCCATGGAACAATTGTAATTTGGATTTTATGTTGGTAATGCTTGGAGAAGAAGATGCTGTTGGAGTGCAAGAATAGTTTTTGGGTGCCGTGAATTGCTTCTGTTGTGCCAATTAAAGAATAAAGGTTTTTTTTTTTTTTTTTTTTTATTCAAATTACTACTCTGCCTGCCACGTATATATTATTATAGTATATATACATTATATACGCAGACAGACATAGAGAAAGGGAAATTTGATTTTTTATACTTACATATACTTAATATTTTTTTTTTAAAACACATAACATTTAATATTTGTGGGATATGACACATTTTAGAATATCCCTAAAATACCCCCATTTACATTACCGCCTCCCCACTCTCTTCTTCTCTCTTTGTTATAAACAAAAAAAAAAATTAAAATTAAAGTGGGCATCGGGCCCTACATCGGGCCCATCGGGCCAGTCATCTGACCATCGGCCCCATCGGGCCAGTCCTATAAAATGAAAAAAAATTAAAAAAAATAAAGTGGGCATCTGACCATCGGGCCCTACATCGGGCCCATCAGACCAGTCCTATAAATAGAAAAAAAATTTAAAAATCCAAAATGGGCATCTGACCATCGGGCCAACCATCGGGCCCTACATCGGGCCCATCGGACCAGTCCTATAAATAGAAAAAAAAAATTAAAAATCCAAAATGGGCATCTGACCATCGGGCCAACCATCGGGCCCTACATCGGGCCCATCGGGCCAGTCCTATAAATAGAAAAAAAAAATTTAAAAATCCAAAATGGCATCAGACCATCGGCCCTACATCGGGCCATGCATCGGACCATCGGGCCCTACATCGGGCCAGTCCTATAAATAGAAAAAAAAAATTAAAAAATCCAAAAAGACATCAGACCATCGGGCCCTACATCGGGCCATGCATCGGGCCTTCATCTTCAAGCTCATATCAAACTAGAAAATCGAATTTTCTTGCCCAAAAAGATCACAGACCCTAGATCTACTCCATCTAACCCTAGATCTAATCAAGAATGCACATATCCAACCTAAATCTATCAACTAACAACATTTTCACCATAATCAATAAGAAAAAAAAAATTAAAAAACCGAAAGGGGAAAGGCTTGTCGCGTGCTCAGTGGATGAGTTCCCTCCGTGGGGTGGTGGGTTCGGTGGGTTCTTCGTTCGAGTGGGGAATCGTGGTGGTGCAATTTCAAACGCTAGAGAGAGAGAGAGAGAGAGAGAGAGAGAGAGAGAGAGAGAGAGAGAGAGAGAGAGAGAGAGAGAGAGAGAGAGAGAGAGAGAGAGAGAGAGAGTCAGTTTAGAAATGAGGGGGGTAAAATTGGGTTTAAGTAAAAGTTATCCCATTTTACAAATTATGTATAGTTTTAGATTAGGATACCAATTTTAATCCCTAATATGCATATAATTTCAAATTTCCCTAGAGAAATTCATAGCCTATGTGGTTAATGGGTCATGTCTTATTGTGGGACCTAATTGAGAAGTTAAAATGCATCAATCAACACAACACATCTTGTTTTGGAAATATACACTTTTTTAGAGCAAATTCTAATGTAATATATTAGAGAGTCTCACATTGTTAATATGTGAAAAGATAATTGAATATATAAGAGGAATGAACTACTATTCCCATAGCCAATTAATTTTAAGATGAAACTCCATTCACCTTATCCCAAATTCTAACATGGTATCAAAGCAAAAAGATAAAAAAAAAAAAAAAAAAAAGAGCCACCAAAAATCTAAAAAAAAATTGATCCAAGAGTCAAAAAGTAAAAAAAAAAAATAAAACTTGTGATTCGGAGATAGTGAGCGAAAAAAAAGAGAGCCACCAAAAATCCAAAAATACCGATCTAAAAAAGTAGAGCAAAAGAGCCACTTGTGATCAGGGATAGTGCACCAAAAAAAGAACCGCTTATGATCGAGTTGTCTAAGATGATAATCATATAAAATAGCTACTATCTTGAGGGGATGTTAAAGAGTCTAACATTGCTAATATGTGGAAAGATAATAGAATATATAAGAGGAATAGTCTACTCCTCCTATAATCAATGGGAAATTTGATTTTATATACTTAAAAAATAAAAAAAAATTATTATTAAACCTAAAACTTAAACCCTAAAAAAACTATACATTTTTTTACAAAACCCCAAAAATACCCCCTTCTCTCTCTCTGCATCATCTCTCTCTCTATCTCACATCCCAGCCGCCACCCTCACCACCACCTCCGACCTCCATTCTCCGACCTCCGACCCTCACCGCCACCTCCGACCACCCGCACCAACACCCCGACCCAGTCCCACTCTCTCGGACCGCCCAAAAGTCGCACCCCGAAAGCCCACTCTCTCTTCCTCTCTCTGAAATCGCAGAAAAAAAAAATTGCTCCCGTCCGATGGTCGGACTATGGGTCCGATGGGGAGCAAATTTTCTCCCGACCAATCGGACCCATGGTCCGACCATCGGACCTAGGAGCAATTTTTCTCTCTGAAATCGCAGAAAAAAAAAAATTGCTCCCGTCCGATGGTCGGACCCATGGTCCGACCATCGGACGGGAGCATTTTTTTTTTCTGCGATTTCAGAGAGAAGAAGAGAGAGTGGGCTTTCGGGGTGCGACTTTTGGGCGGTCCGAGAGAGTGGGGCTGGGTCGGGGTGTTGGTGCGGGTGGTCGGAGGTGGCGGTGAGGGTCGGAGGTCGGAGAATGGAGGTCGGAGGTGGTGGTGAGGGTGAGGGTGGCGGCTGGGATGTGAGCTACAGAGAGAGAGATGATTCAGAGAGAGAATTGTGAGGGGGTATTTTTGGGGTTTTGAAAAAAAAAAGTATAGTTTTTTTAAGATTTAAGTTTTTGATTTAATAATAAATTTTTTTTATTTTTTAAGTATATAAAATCAAAATTCCCTAATCAATTTATCCACGAATACTTCAACAATTTTTCTTCATAAGTTTGTAATACATCCAATCATTTTCAAGTGGAACTCCTAAAATTAAGCAGAAAAACTGATTTTTTTTTTCGAGTATGCAAAATCAATCCATAAAATCTTATTTTGTAATGAGACTAACATGAAGAAATTAATGTAGAAGAATATGAAATTCAATTATCCACCGCAATTAATGGTAGCTAGCCCAAACCCAAACTAGTATTTGTGACAAGGAGAGGTGAGACTTGTATTGTATCTTAGTATGTTGACACAATAAAATCATTAGTAATTTTCAAACATTATTATTTAATTATGTCCAATAATTTGTAGACTTATGTACACAACATTAATGAATAATGATTCGTACTCAAAAAAAAAAAAAAAAAAAAAAAAAGAAGAATGATTCATTAATCAAAGGAAGAAGAAACGGTAGTTGTGGGGTCCTAAGTCTAAAACAGTTATTGTATTATTAATAATAATTGGAGTGTGTGGGATCCATAACTGATTTCAATTTTTGCCATTTTATGCATGAGAAGAAGAAGATCTCATCTAGGGGACCCTCACTGGTCAAAGGTTGTTAATACGCAAATGAGTAATTATTATTAGAGCAATGTTATTGTGCCCAATACTTAGTAATGTTTTTTTAAAATTTTTTTTTTTTAAATTATACAAGATTAATATTCAATAGGGTAAATAATTGTTTGGATTATGTATTTTGCAATAGTTATTAATTAGACTATCTGTTTTTATTAAATAACAAAATAGATCATGTATTTTTTAAAATTCTACAAGTAGACTCTAAAATGATTTTTTGTTAAAATAAAACTTAATAATAATCTGATATAGAGATGTTCTGACAAAACTGGTTATATTTTCTGTATCTGTTCGTGTTAAAAATTGTTTTAAAGTTAGTTATATTAAAAAATAAAATTTTTAAAAAATTGAGCTGAGAGTCCTACTTTTATCATTTTAAAAAATATATGGTCTATTTTATCATTTAACAAAACAAAGTGCCTAATTAGTAATTTTTACAAAATACAAGGTCCAAAATAGTATTTACTCTCCTTAATACCTTTACCCAAATCTATTATTATTGGCTATTCAATTAGGGGAGTTATTTTTGCACCACATAAAATGATAAATACACCTCATTATTAAAAAAATATAAATTTAAATAATTTTTAAAAATTACTCTTAATTTTTTTAAAATTTTTTTTTCTCACATTATTTTATGTTAATTTCAATCCTTATTTTGATTTCAATTTCATAATTTTTTCTAACTCATGTATATATATATTTTTATTTTTTTCTAAGAAAAATTCATATAATTTTTTATTTTATTTTTTTGTCATAATATTTAAAATATAATTTATTTTTAGGGGAATTACTCCATATACTTTTTTTTTAACTTTTTTTTTTTCAAATTTACGGTTTGGTTTCTAAAGTGGTTGCAACACTAGTTGTAATAGGGGTTTCTATACGATTTTTTGTTATGATTTAGGTTACAGCGCTAGTTGCAATAGGAGTTTCCATATAGAATTTTGTAAAAATGTAAAAAATATATATATATATATATTTAGAAGTGTAAAAATAAAAAAGATTCTTATTTTTATTTGATAGGCATATTTTTTAAGAATATGAATTTAAAAAAAAAAGTTAAAAAAAGTTAGTACAATTAAAAATATAAATTTTAGGGTG
The DNA here is from genome assembly GCF_029168945.1 of Cannabis sativa. Lineage (NCBI taxonomy): Eukaryota > Viridiplantae > Streptophyta > Magnoliopsida > Rosales > Cannabaceae > Cannabis > Cannabis sativa. Next base: position 47,511,213 of record NC_083603.1, read on the forward strand.
ATTCTACAATGCACCCCCTTAAAAGGGATGTACTGATACACTCTTGACTTGTTTCGGCATCCAGAAGAATTTTTTAATCTATTTTTTTTTCATATTCATGTACGTTATAGCTATTTAAGATAACCTTTTGAGAAATTCTGAATAATTTACTGTATAAAAAAACAATATTCAAACAGTTTATTTTACACGCGTATAAAATAAAATAGTCACGCGTGCAACACACTGTTTGAATGTAGTTTTCGGCATGTTAAACTTTTTCAAATTTTTTAAAATTTTGTAGGATGTCAAAAATTTGACTAAAAAATTATTTCGAGTGCTAAAATAGACAAGGGTGCATCAATGTATCTATTTTAAGGTATTTTAAGGGGGTACATGGTAGAATTTTCCTAAATCTTATATAAAATAAAAATTATTAAAATTGGGTGTGTTTAAAAATTATTGAGGTGTAAATAAAATTTAATTTCTATTATTATTATTATTATTATTATTATTATTATTATGTTTCTCTGAATATAAAAAAGGTTTCATTCTGTTAAAGCAAAGAGGTGGGTGTCCCTGCCCGACTTGGAAGTGTGGACCCCACGCCTGACCACCTTGTTGACCTGGGCCTGCCCAAAACTCATTTTCACTTTCACTTTCACACGCACAGGCACAGCTAGCGCTACTAACTTGACGTGCACACCCCCCACTGTGAATTTACAAAATTACCCCATTTCATTCTTTCATATAAATATATATATTTTTTATTTTTTAAGGAAGCATTCTTTTCCATTGGTGTTATTTTTTTTATATTTAAATTGATTTTGGTCTACATAAAGGTGTAGGATTGACAAAATATCCCACTAAATGAATCCATTTTCCAAATATCCCACAAATGAATCCATTTTCTTTATTGTTGGATGATATTTTGATTGAATGAAGTTGCTACTTTATTTTCAAAATGGATTGACAAAATATCCCACTAAATGAATCCATTTTTCATTTCAAATAAATAAAAAAAAATGAATCCATTTTGAGTTTAGGGAGTGAAAAATGTGAAGTGAATTATTATACAATATTACAATGTAATATCACCTAGTCAAGTTTGCATTAATCTATATAAAATGGGCTACCAATGTGTTAAAAAAGTTGAACATACACACGTCATCATCCTCATTTTTGAATTGTTTTTTTTTCTTTTCTATTCCTTCTCTAAAATCCTTCCAAAAATCCAAAAACCAAAAAAGATTAAGATGGAGAATAAAAAGTCATTACTCATTAGCCAAATTCTGGACCAGAAAGAGGAAGTGAATGCGCGTAGACTAAAGCCTAAAGAGAAAAAGAAAAGACCCACAATTTTAATTTTTCGTTTTTTTATATATATATTTTTTATTTGTTGGAATTACTGTAAAGCTGAATATTCAATAACTAATGTACCTGTATTATACATAATCCAAGTGTGGTTCAGTGACTTGATTCTTGAACCAATATATATTTAAATAGAGATAAGAAGTAGGGGTCAATTTTGAGACGGTGACAAACTTGGGGACCAATTAATCCACTCAAAATAATAATAATAATAATCATAATAATAGTAATTACTTAATTAATTTAAATTGAGGACAAAGTTTGGACCAAGTTTGAAAGCAACTAATAATCAAACTTTTCCATTAAGCTATAGAACATGTGAAATCAAATTCATCTTCTTATAGCTCTTCTAAAACCTGGTTTTTAGGGGGTTTTTTGATGAGACAACAATGTAATAGTATTTTATGTTTGGTTAATATGAAAGAAACAAGTTAAGAAATTCTAGGAATATTGTTGGCTTTAACTTGATAAAAAAGACAAGTTATGTGTAGTCTATTTCTTTGTTGGCATATATAGTTGTAAAATATATGGAAGGAACATACATATTTTGGTGGTACTTGAACTCAAGAACAAATCCAATAATTTAGTGGAAACCAACCAAATGAATAGAATTACAATAAGAATAAAAAGAATGTAGTGTTCTTTTTTTTTTTTTTTCCCCTTTTAACTTTAACTAATATAATATATATTTTGTAGTTGAAGAATAACAAAAGTGTGAACCCACCAAAATATATGAAGGAATCTCAACTGTAAAGAGATGTCTCTAACTAAGTATGACTAGTTATAGTATAATAATAATTAAAGAGAACTATGCACCATGGGCATGACCTTCTCTAAGGTGATCATAAGTACTTTATTTTCTAAAGTTCATAGTATATATATACGTACACCTTCTATTCGGATGAATTTTGTGGCTTCATATTTATGATTGAGATAAATTTAACACCCAAAAGCACATAATTAATATATTGCATATTGATAAGACTAATAAAATATTGTACACATATATAGATATAAATATATATATATATGGAACACTTCTTAATGGGTAATACCCATTAATGGGAACTAAAAAAAAATTAATAAGGTAATAATCTAATAACCTTTTATGGCAAGTTTCTAACAATTATTTTTTTTTTAAAAAAATATATTTATTATTTATGAAATTGGAAATAATAATTACAACTAATAATTTGAAAAAAAAATTATAAATTATTTTTAAAAATTAATTAAAATTACTATTTTATTATTTTATGAAATTGTGAGTTTGTTAATAATTTATTATTGTAAAACTAAAAATCATTTACATGTATATTAATGTATTTTTTTTATTAGGAGAATAAGAGCTTGATTGTGGAATCCAATTGTCTTAATATTATTCATACTCTTAAAAATAAAACGCTACAATACTTCTTAGTTCTTACATTGGCTATCATTGTTAAAGAAATATTATTATCATCCAATGATTTTTTTGATATTACCATGCATCATTTTCATAGAATAACTAATGAGGTGTTGTTCATTATTTATATTTTTAGGATTGGAAGATGATAATCTTGTCTAGAGGTTAAATATAATTTTTTGTGCATGAAATTCTTGTGTTGGCAATTACTATTATTCAATAATGTTTATGACACTTTTTTCTTCATTTTTTTTTTTTTTTGTTAAAATTTTCTTCATTGGTTTTGTTCTTATAGATTTGGTAAGCTCAAGTATTTTAGAAAAAATAAAAATATATAAATAATTGTTAATTATTGTAAAATTAAAGGTTTTAGGTTTAGAAAAAATCTTATACATTTTATATGTATTACAGTTTAAAGCTTAAAATTATTATTTTTTTGTTTTCAGTAATGCAATTTAAAATAGTAGTTTGAAGAAATTTTATAAAAAGATAAATATACATTTTTTTTCTTTTTAATCTTTAAAATGATTTTTATTAAAAAAAAATAGTTTGTTAGTTTTTTTGGTGTGTTTTATTTTTTAAATAACATTTCCATTTATAAATTTTTTATTTCTATTAATAGTTTTATCTATTTTAGGAATATAGATAATAACAAAATAGAAAATATTAATTTTTTAATATTTAATTAATGATTATAAATATCAACCATTAGATATTTGATCCAATGGTCAAGAATAAAATACCCATACATGGGTAATACCCATTACGATCATACCCATATATATATATACTAGGTGATTGTTACGTGCCAAGCCACGTAGTGTTAGTTTTATTTAATATTTTAGTTTTTTATTTGAATTAATAATTAAAATAGTATAATTATTTGAACGATTTGTTTTATAAAAATAAAATATGTGTCAGTATATTTAGTAAGTAAAATATAGTTGTGTTATAATAATGTATGTTATTAATAGTAAAATGTACATTAATCTTCTAATTGAAAAAAGTTCTATTATCTCATTTCATATCTAATAATAGCTACACAACTATATATTTATAGACTTTCACATTCTTTGCAAATTACTAATAAGCACCAATAATATTTTTCATATTCTAATATTTTTCAACCTTCTCCTCTTGTTGGTAAAATTAAAAATAAAACTAAAAATAAGCACAAACATATAAGGTAAATACTAATTACAGCTCATTTTATCTTTTTTTTTAGGGAAAAAAACAAAAAAATACAAAAAAGGAAAAAAAATTACAAAAATACTTTGGGCCGGCCCATTAAACATTTATATAGTCCACATACAAATATTTACAAAAATACCACATGCACTAAGCCTTCAGCTGTACAGAGCGAACCATGAAGATGAAAATACGCGCTCGTTTCAAAACCGCAAAACAACCAAAATGAAACCAAAACGAGAAAAATACAACTATTAATTCTGGCAAAATCAACTGGAAAAAAATACCTGCAATGATCTAAACTGAAAATGACGAAAAAAAAAACAGAAAAACTGTGAAGAAACTGAAATTACACATTTGTTTTCTGTTTTATTCGATCAAAACAACTCCCCCTAATATCGAAATCCAGATTCATGAAATGTAGATCTGTAACAAACAGATCTGGACCTCCCACCAAATTCAAAACAATGTATGATGTGAAAATTTTTAAAAAAACCTCATGAATAATACATCTACGTTATATACAGTTACATTTTGATTTATTTTTTGTTTTGGTTGCCTTATAGTTGCATTATCGTTTTATGATAGTTTATATATTATGCAAGAATTTAATTTGATGGGGACTAAGAAATAGTAGTTATACATAGTAAGTTTTGTGCAAATAGTTGCATATTAATTTTATAGTGAAATAACATATGCAAGTAGCAAAACTATAATAAAACTACAAAACAACTGTATGCAAGTGCAAATAGTTGCCTTATAGTTGCATTATCGTTTTATGATAGTTTATATATTATGCAAGAATTTAATTTGATGGGGACTAAAAAATAGTAGTTATACATAGTAAGTTTTGTGCAAATAGTTGCATATTAATTTTATAGTGAAATAACATATGCAAGTAGCAAAACTATAATAAAACTACAAAACAACTGTATACAAACTAAAATACAGGAAAAACTCTTTGAACATCAACATCCATGATAAATCTCATTGTTACTCATTGATGATATAAAAATGGACATGAAACAACTAGATAAAAAACATATTAAAAAAATACATACAGAAGGTGTAAAATTTCAAATATGGGAGAAAACCAAAAAGAAACCGAAAACAAACCTCGGTTCGAACATCAGCACCAACATTAGCTTTTTTCCCAGAAACGTTGACAATGAAATCTCTGCATTATTTGTTGAGCAAACATACATAAGAAGCACAATGATTTCCTAAGATTGTGCCTAAAACCAGTGAAAATATTTTTCATTTCTCAGAACACTTTCCTTGGCTTCGTAAGAATATATAAGAAACTAGCTTTACAATTAAAAATTAAAAATAAAAATAAAAGAAGAATTGTTATGTAAAAAAATTTAAAATTAAAAAACTGGAATAAAATTAAAAATTAAAAATTAAAAACTGAAATAAAATTAAAAATAAAAAGAAAAGGAGAAAAAAAGAGAGTGAAATGATGGGTTGATTGATAGAAGTCAATCCTAGACCTAAGCAACAATATATAAGAAACTAGCTTTACAATTAAAAATTAAAAATAAAAAGAAAAGAATAATTGTTATGGAAAAAAAATTAAAAATTAAAAACTGAAAATAAAATTAAAAATAAAAAATTAAAAACTGAAATAAAATTAAAAATAAAAAATTAAAAACTGAAATAAAATTAAAAATAAAAAGAAAAGAAGAAAAAAAGAGAGTGAAATGATGGATTGATTGATAGAAAATGAAAAAAGAGAGGGAAGAGAGTAGGATTTGATTGATGATGGATGGAATGATGACTAAGTGGTATTTGTGTAATAAAACCAACTTTGTAAGTAAAAATGTAGACATAGGCGTGTAGAGGTATATAGGTAATAAATTGTGCAAAATGGATTTTTCATGTAAAAATTTCTTTTTTTTATTATTATTTTTTTAAGCCCAAGCCCAAAAATCTCTAAGCCAACCCAATCAATCTTCTTTTATATTATCTTTTCTAAATATTTTATCTATATTTTTCTTTTTTAAAAAATAAATAAATAAATTATTAATATTCTCCCAAGATAGGTTTGTTAGAGAGATATGTGGCTAAGATGATTTTTTTAATTTAAAAAGAGATTATTAATATTTAAAAGATTGTTTAATTTTTTGGGTTTAATTATTGGGTTTATTTTTTAACGGGAGATCAAACCTAATCGTTAAATTTAACAGAATATTCTTTTATTTTTAAGTATATTCTGTTAAACCAAGAATGTTAAACTAAGAAATGTCGTTAGATATGCACTTTTAATATATAAAGATATATACTTATATATGCATGTGATGATGTGAGGTGCGTGTGTATGTATGGGTATCACATACCTCTCATATTTGATTTTGAGTTGAGTAGTGGCTTCAAGTTGATCAAAGAGACAAAATTTTATTTGGTGATGCAAAAACGAAAAGTGTTGAAGAGAGGTTGAAGTAAGATTTGAAGGTTGAGAAAGGGAATAATAATTAGGAGTATATATATTAGGTTAAGGTTGAGAAAAAAATGAGGTAGCTATAAGTTACTAGCTAGGTTAGTGTTAACACATAATTTCGTTGAAAAAAACAAGGCTCTTTAAAATGAAATTAATTGAAATTGAAGGAATTGTTTTTATAGAATAAAATAATAGGGATATGATTTTGTTCCGTGATGTACTTTCACGGAATGTATTCCGTGGTACATTAGATGAGTCTTAGGGTACATTAAATGAGTGTCAGGGTACGTTTCTACTTTTTAACCCTAATTACCCCTAGATTAATCTCAGCCGTCGGATCAAATAACTCTATCATCTAACGGCTGTCGTACATCACGGATTACAATCCGTGAAAGTACAATAATGGAACAAAATCATATCCCTAAAATAATAATAATAAATATAGCAAGATGATTTTTATTGATTTTGTAGTTAAATCTGTTGGGATTTTATGCCCTAAATAAAATTCATTACAATATAATCTTATATGTTATCAATAGAAAATTAAAAGTCATTTATGTTTACATGTATTATTCATGTTTATGGTTCGATATGCAAATTCTATTAAATCCAGAACATAAAGTTATTCACAATTATAGTGATGTCAACACAGTGAAAGGTAATTGTAATTATCTGCTTCAAAATATTATATATGTCCCATAATTCATCAGTGCCTGGATTTACACTGATGTGATAGTCAACGATAAAGTTTACTTACATCTTGGATAAGTGTTATGTCCTTTCCAGGGCATTGGCAAAGCATACTAGTATCAGATATATGTAGTATACATTGGACTTGACCGATATTGAACTTGGTAAAAATATTATAAACTTACCGTTGCATATTTCTAAGTTAATATCACTTAGTTGATTTTAGATCAAAAGATCTTAATCCTGATATGGTTAGGTTCAATCTCAAGAGTGTTATTTATGTTCTTGGAGTTTTTCGTTAAATCTTACCAATTGGTTCGGGCCAAAACATACATCTTGGACTAGACATAGAAGTGAAATGATAATTTCCTTCGAGCTTGACTTAGTAGTAATAAATGAAAAGAGCTCTTATTTCAGTAATTATATTAGTTTACTGAAATATCATTTATAAAAAGCTAAGTATTTTAAGGATAAAATACATTGAGGGGTGGAACGATAAATTTGTCTCTACTCAATAATCATCTATAGATGATCTTTGATTATTGGGATTAAAATTATGGATAATTCATAGCGTATCTATATCTTGGAACATATAGAGTGTTCTATATAATTAAGAGTGCAATTCCGAATCTATAGTGGCGCAATGATGAATTAATAAGTTTTACTTGATAAATTCTAGATCTACTTATTGGAAACTTAATTATATAGGCTCATGGTCCCCACACTAGTTGATATAATACATGCTAGTAGACTCAGTTAATTGGTTTTAAATTATAATTCTAAAACTAGATTATGTCTTATTTATGAATTTTTACTAAGCAAGGACTTAATTGTTAAGAAAAGAAGTTTTGAGGTTTATTTGTTAATTAAGAGAATTTATTAAGTCTAATTAATAAATAAGTTAAATGACAATTTCATTTTATAATTAATTTTAATTATTAAATAAATAGTTTTGACATTTAAGGGATTGAAATATGAAAATATGGCATTAGTGAAAGAAATTATAAATTGTTGAATAAAATGGCAAAATTATAACTAGTGGGGCCCACATCCTATGGTTGGCCAATTAAGGAGATTTTAGCCATTTATTTATCATTTTTTAATTCCATATAATTCAAACCTAAACCTAGAAGAATTCTTATAAGTAGATAGTGATAGGCTCTTAACTTAACACCATACTAATAACATAAGCCTTTTAATCAAATTTGTCAGATTAAGAAAGAGAGTTCTCTCTCTCTCTCTCTCTCTCTCTCTCTCTCTCTCTCTCTCTCTCTCTCTCTCTCTCTCTCTCTCTCTCTCTCTCTCTCTCTCTCTTCATAAATTTTGTCCCTTAGTGATTGAGTACATGCCCACTCATTCAAGTCAAGTACTCAATCATAGTTCGGAAGACTATGAAGAATCTAACACTTAAGGAGAACCAGACTCAGATCTTGATAATACTCTGTGACAGAAAGGAACAAGGGTTAGAGATCTGAGAGGAAGGAGACACATTATTCTGCTACCACCAATGTAAGGTTTTCTTAACTTTATATGTGTTTAATTCTATTGTTTTAGAGAATTCATATTTATGGTGTTAGTCAACATACATGTTAATAAATCTAGATCCTGGTAAAATAATCCCCAACAACTGGCCTCAGAGCCATGGTAATGATTTACTTTCATGAAATATGGATTTAAAACAATGATGTGGATGTGTTAATGTTGGTTTATGTGCTTAATTGATGAATGTTTGTTAATTACAAATTTTTGATAAAACATAGTTTTAATTTTGTACTAGAATTATTTTTTCTGGAAAGTAGATGAAAAATTAATGAATTTAAGCTTTTATAAAACTTAATTTCAATTTTTATTGAATTAGTTATGATTTTTTAAAGTTTGAAAACAAAATATATAAGGTGAGGAACACATGCACGCGTGCGGAGCTTGGGAGCAGCTCGGTCAAGACCGAGGTTCATACTGTTGGAGATTATTTTACCAGGATCTAGATGTAAAGCCCGCTTAGTTAATTTGGAAATTAGCAGTTGTTTATGATTAATTATGAAATTATTTATAGCTATTTAAATAATTTATTACTGTTATTTATGGAATTCAGAAATGCATGTTATGTTATTTTAGTAGCTTTCATATTTTGTATTTCCGGTGCCCGGTATTTTGGAACTCGGCGTTTGGCTCAGTAGAAATCACAACTTAGTATGTTAGTAGTTTGGGGACGGGTTTTAGACATTGGGAATGTCGGGAATGGCCGGGAATTTAGAATGTCCCAAAAATACCCCTTTAGTACGAATTATGTGGTTTTATGGTGGAGGGGCAAAATGGTCTTTTTGCCCCATTAGTATTTTGTCTTTTGTGATTTTATGAAATGGAAAATAAGTGTTTATTTGATTAATTGTTGGCTGAAATGAGTATATGTTAAGTGGCTTTATTCATTATTTTATTTTACAAAGCATTACACTTAGAAAAAAATTACAAAACTTTCAAACTCTCTCTCTTTTCCTCTCTCTCTCTCTCTCTCGGCTGTGCATGTGGGTGCAAAGGGGTGGATTTTGCTTTGGTTTTCTAGTGGATTCTCATTCAAAGCTAGGCATTCTTCAAGCTAGGTTAGCTCCTTTTGTTTTCTCTTGAATTTGATTGAAATTTTGATGAAAATATGAGGATCCTTGCATGATTTTGATATATGGTTGCTGCTGTGATTTTGTATTAATTTATGTGGTTTAAAGCATGTTAATTGAAGTTAAAATGAGCTGTGTTGAAGCATGTTTGATAGGTTATGCAAAGCTTTAAATTTTCTATGTAAAAATATGTGATTTTTGAGAGAAAAGGTTATATTTTGTTGTTGTGATGTTGAGGATGTTTGCTTGAGTTTCCAGAGGTTATTCTAAGCTTGATTATGTAGAATTAAGTTGGTTTGATTGCTTGTTAGGTGGATTTGCTCAAGTTTGAGTTTAGAACTCAAAGCTTGAGCTCCAATGGTAATTTTTGTTTATGTGTTTTCTGGGTGGTTTTGAGGCCTTAGAAATGTTCTAGGGAAGGTATAGAACAGGTCTGGAAAGTTTGAGGTGATTTGGGGTTGAATTGGTCGAGTTATGAAAATTTGGGTTTGCTGCCTGCGAGGAACCGGAATTCCGGTTGGGCAACCGGTCTACCGGTTGGGGAAAATTCAGGGACCCTAGTTTTCCTCGTTTTTATGTTTTTAGGGGTATTGCCATGCTTTTTATCGATAGGGAAACTTTTAGTTCCTAGTTTTAGTCCCCGGGAAGTGATTTAGCGTGTCACTTATAGCGTTGTGATTTTTATGGTTTAGGAGCCGATGTCCGCTCAGTTTCAGTTCCAGTCAGGTTGACCGGCACACCTTAATTCGGAATCCAGGTAAGATTAGTATAACAGTATGCATATGTAGATTACATGTTTAGCGTGCATGTAGGAAGCCTATTAGATTACATTAGTTGTATGTTGGCTTCGAACCATCCAACCCTGTCACGTCGGTACGAGTGGAGTATGACCAATCGGAGTATGACCGGTTTGACCGATCAGTCGACACTTGGTTGGTGGTTCCGTGCTATTGACGTATCCCGTCGGTACAGTGGAGTATGACCAAGGCGGCGGAGTATGACCGGTTCGACCGATCGGGAGGATATAGTAACACGTCGGTACAGTGGAGTATGACCGGCGGCGGAGTATGACCGGTTCGACCGATCAGGTTGTTACGTGTCAATAGTACCGTCCCTATGAACGTTCAGAACTCAGTACCATGTTGGACATGGCAGTAGTGGCTCAGTACCATGTTGGACATGGCAGTAGCGGGACTCAGTATCGTGTTGGACACGGCAGTTAGTATTATGTATGGGTATTATTATGCTTTTCTTACTGAGTCTGTCGACTCACAGTTCTACGTTGATGTGTAGGTAAAGGCAAGGCTAGAGCTGATGGACTGTGAGCGAGCTTATGAAGGTTGTACATGTCGGGGCGGTTAGGCCTGGAGCGTACGATCCTCGGGACAGCAAGGCTGAATTTTTGTAACTGGTCGTTAGACGACTTTTATTTTATGTAACAGTAAACAGTTAAATCTTTTGTAAATGATTTTATTATCGGGATCCCGAGTCTTTTGTAATATTATTTTATAAGTTTAATTAAAAAGCAAAATTTTAATTAATCACGTTTTTCCATAAACCTCGTTGATTAGCAACGAGCTGCACAGTACGTTTAAAAATCACGTAATACGCCTAAGTTAGTCAGGATGTTACAATTTGGTATCAGAGCCGCCAGGTTGTCTTCCGAAGATCGTCACGACATGTACAATCATCATCAGCAGTTAGCTCGGTTCACGGTTCAGTAAGCCTTTATTGCTTTAGTAGTTTATTTTATTCAGTTATGAAAAAGAAAAGCCTGTTAGGAAGCATGTTAGTAGCCTGATAGTAGAATAGGCGCATGTTTCGTTTCTAATTTCCAAATTAAGCGGCATTAGTAAGCTCTCCTTGAATACGACCTGATATGCCAACTCTTGGTTTCGCAGGCGGTTCTAGCTAGATGGACGCCAAGTGGACTACCAGGAGTCAGGGCAACTCCGTAGGGTCAAATCAAGGTCAGGGAGCTCAGTTTCCCCCACCTGCCAGGGGCCGAGGTAGAGGTCCCCGAGGCAGGGCTCGTGGCCGGGGTGATGAGAACCCGCCACAGGCTGCCCAGGTTCCCCGGCGATCGTGGAGCCCCGGGTGGGAGTTGCGGTTTGCGAGATGCAAGCCCGGATCAAAGAGCAAGACCTCGAGATTCGGAGGTTAAGACGGCGGGGTGCTCTGCCGGTTCTGTGCCGTAGTTCCGGTGGCACCTGCCCCGCCGCCTGTGCCGAGATAGTGGTGGCGGCCCATAGATTGGAACCTCTGTATGAGCGGGTCTGGAAGCAAGCACCTCCGGTTTTCCTGGGAGGTCCGGACGTGATGAAATCCGAGCAGTGGCTGACGGTGATCACCAAGATACTGAATTTCATGGGTGTCACCGGTAACGATAGAGTGGTGTGCGCCACATTTCAGTTCCAGGAGGACGCCCTGGTATGGTGGGACATGGTGTCTCAGATCCATGACGTCACCACCATGACCTGGGAAAGGTTCCAGGAACTCTTCAACGCAAAGTATTACAATGAGGCGGTCAGAAGCGCCAAGAGGAAAGAGTTCGTTCACCTGACCCAGCGGGAGAACATGAGCGTCACTGAGTATACTACTCAGTTTGATCGGTTTGCGAGGTTAGCCTCGGGAATTGTGCCGACCGACTTCAGCAAGAAGGAGAAGTATCTGGACGGGTTGAATCCCAAGATCAGGCATGACCTGATGATCACCACCGACGACAGCACCACCTATGCTCAGATGGTGGAGAAGGCACTGCGAGTTGAGGGTGCAGTGGGGTGTATGTCAGAATCAGCCAGTACTCCGGTGAGTGGCGGAGCTCCTACCCCTCCTGCATTAGGCTATAGGAGGGGGAGTAGTGGTTCGGCCATTGACCAGAGGAAGAGGGCACCCACTGCTTCCGGTGGCTCGAGTCAGAACAAGAGGTTCCGGGGGAACCAGAACAGAGGGAGTCGTCCTAGTGGTACTGAGACCCGATTCTCCTATCCCGAGTGCCCTATCTGCAAGAGGCACCATCAGGGTGATTGCAAAGGTCAGGGATGCTTTCATTGTGGCATGCCCGGACACTTCAAGAGGGAATGTCCCCAGCTCCGACCAGAGGCACCGCGAGCTCCAGCGATACCCACTCCAGCCAGGGTGTTCGCTATCACTCAGGCTGATGCGGATGCCAGCCCATCAGTTGTCACAGGTCAGCTTTCTATTAACAACTCACTATATTCAGTGCTGTTTGATTCTGGGGCTACACATTCTTATGTGGCGGCCAGAGTCTTTAGTAAATTGGGTAGACCCTATGATAGATATGAATCAGGGTTTGGAACCCTGTTACCTGGCGGAGAATTGGTTATCTCCAATAGGTGGACTAGGTCTATGCCGATCAGGATAGATGGTAGAGAGTTAAGCGCTGATCTGATAGAGATGAGTTTAGTCGAATTCGATATTATTTTAGGAATGGATTTCCTATCTAAATATTCGGCGAGCATTGACTGTAAAAGGAAGATGGTGGTCTTCCAACCGGAAAGTGAAGAACCATTTGTATTTGTTGGTTCGGTTCAGGGATCTCGGATCCTGGTGATCTCGGCTATGTCAGCGAGAGAATTGTTACACGGTGGTTGCTTAGGGTTTCTGGCTGTGGTGGTGGACACCACTCGGCCAGATACCATTCGGCCAGAGGACATCAGAGTGGTTCGGGAATTTTTGGATGTTTTTCCCGAAGAACTTCCAGGGTTACCACCTTAGCGGGAGATTGATTTCGTGATTGACTTGGCACCAGGGGTGGATCCGGTTTCCAAAGCCCCGTATAGGATGGCTCCAGCTGAACTTAAGGAATTAAAGATTCAGCTCCAAGGGTTGCTTGACATAGGGTTCATTCGGCCCAGTGTGTGACCCTGGGGAGCCCCGGTTTTGTTTGTCAAGAAGAAGGATGGATCTATGAGGATGTGCATCGACTACAGGGAGTTGAACAAGCTGACAGTGAAGAATAAATACCCATTACCTAGGATCGATGACTTGTTCGATCAGCTTCAGGGGAAGACGGTCTTTTCTAAGATTTATCTCCGTTCGGGTTATCATCAGTTGAGAATCCGAGAGGAGGACATTCCAAAGATGGCGTTCCGCACTAGGTATGGACATTACGAGTTTCTGGTTATGTCATTCGGACCAACCAATGCTCCTACAGCATTCATGGACCTGATGAATAGAGTATTCAAGGATTTCCTCGATATCTGTGTGATTGTGTTTATCGACGACATCCTCGTGTACTCTCAATCAGAAGAGGAGCATGAGTTACATCTTCAGATGGTACTGCAACGACTTCGAGAACATAAGCTTTACGCCAAGTTCAAGAAATGTGAGTTCTGGTTGTCTCAGGTGTCCTTCCTAGGGCACATTGTGAGTAAAGATGGGATCAAGGTGGATCCCGGGAAGATTGAATCCGTCAGGGATTGGCCGAGACCGAAGATAGTGACAGAGATCAGAAGCTTCTTGGGATTAGCTGGGTACTACCGTAGGTTCGTGGAGGGGTTCTCCAAAATTTCAATGCCCCTAACCGAGCTTACAAAGAAGAATCAGAGATTTATTTGGTCAGATAAATGCGAAGCTAGCTTTCAGGAGCTAAAGCAGAGGTTGATTACTGCTCCGCTGCTAGCTTTGCCTTCGGACAAGGAGAAGTTCGTAGTCTATTGTGACGCATCCAAACAGGGTTTGGGGTGTGCATTGATGCAAGCCGACCGGGTTATCGCTTATGCCTCCCGTCAGTTAAAGGATTATGAACAGCGATACCCGACTCATGATTTAGAATTAGCCGCAGTGGTTTTTGCACTGAAGATTTGGCGGCATTACCTGTATGGGGAGAAGTGTGAGATCTATACCGACCATAAAAGTCTCAAGTATTTCTTTACTCAGAAAGATTTGAACATGAGACAAAGGCGTTGGTTGGAATTAGTGAAGGATTACGATTGTGAGATCCTCTATCATCCCGAAAAAGCCAATGTAGTGGCCGATGCCCTGAGCAGAAAGGGTCCCGGGCAAGTAGCTAATATGATTCAGATCTCACCTCAGCTAGCATTGGATATGGTTAGATCCAGCATTGAGTTTGTGGTAGGTCAGCTTCACAACTTAACGCTGCAATCTGATCTGTTGGAAAGAATAAAAGTCGCTCAGATGACAGATCCGGAGTTAGTGAAGATCCGAGATGAGGTGTTGGCTGGTCAAGCCAAGGACTTTTCAGTGTCAGACAGTGGGATGCTTTTGTATAAAGCCAGAGTTTGTGTTCCGAGCAGTGTGGAACTGAGAAATGAGGTCTTTGAGGAGGCTCATTCTACCCCGTATTCTCTGCATCCCGGCACCACCAAGATGTACCAAGATCTGAAACCGTACTTCTGGTGGAGCGGTATGAAGAAGAATTTGGTAGAATTTGTGTCGAAATGCCTCACTTGTCAGCAGATTAAGGCTGAACATCAGAGACCAGCAGGGTTGTTGCAGCCTCTAACCCTACCAGAATGGAAATGGGAAGATATTACGATGGATTTTGTGGTCGGGTTACCTAGGACCACGGGTTTGTATGATTCCATCTGGGTAGTGGTGGACCGATTTACGAAATCTGCTCACTTTCTGCCGGTTAGAACAACATTTTCAGTGGATCAGTTGGCAGAACTGTACGTCAGAGAGATAGTAAGACTTTACGGGGTACCGAAGTCTATAGTTTCGGACAGGGATCCGAAATTCACCTCCAAATTTTGGCAAAGTTTGCAACGGGCAATGGGTACAAAGCTGAAATTCAGTACAGCATTCCATCCTCAGACAGATGGTCAGTCCGAAAGGACAATTCAGATATTGGAGGATATGTTGAGAGCCTGTGTTATGGACTTTGGGGGCTCATAGAGTAAGTATCTATCGTTGATAGAATTTTCTTACAACAACAGTTATCAGAGTACGATAGGGATGGCTTCCTATGAACTGTTGTACGGTAGGAAATGCAGATCCCCTATCCACTGGGATGAGACAGGGGAGAGGAAATACCTAGGTCCAGAGTCAGTACAGCGGACCAATGAGGCGATAGAAAAGATAAAAGCTAGAATGCTTGCCTCACAGAGCAGACAGAAGAGTTACGCAGATCCGAAACGCAGAGATGTTGAGTTCCAAATAGGGGAACATGTGTTTTTACGGGTATCTCCGATGAAGGGGATTAAACGTTTCGGGAAAAGAGGCAAGTTATGCCCTAGATTTACAGGACCTTTCGAGATTCTCGAGAAGATAGGTCAAGTGGCATATCGGTTAGCATTGCCTCCAGCCTTATCGACGATTCACAACGTATTCCATGTCTCAATGTTGAGAAAATACGTTTCGGACCCCTCTCATATACTCGGTTATGAGAGTCTTCGGCTCGGCCGGACATGACCTATGAGGAACAACGGTGCGGATCCTGGATAGAAAGGATAAAGTCCTTCGGAATAAGACCATAGCATTGGTCAAGGTTCTCTGGAGAAACAGTAAGGTGGAAGAAGCCACCTGGGAGCTAGAGTCAGATATGAGAGCTCAATATCCAGAGTTATTCAGGTTAGATTTCGGGGACGAAATCCTTTTAAGGGGGGGATAGTTGTAAAGCCCGCTTAGTTAATTTGGAAATTAGCAGTTGTTTATGATTAATTATGAAATTATTTATAGCTATTTAAATAATTTATTACTGTTATTTATGGAATTCAGAAATGCATGTTATGTTATTTTAGTAGCTTTCATATTTTGCATTTCCTAAGTGTCTCGTATTTTGGAACTCGGCGTTTGGCTCAGTAGAAATCACAACTTAGTATGTTAGTAGTTTGGGGACGGGTTTTAGACATTGGGAATGTCGGGAATGGCCGGGAATTTAGAATGTCCCAAAAATACCCCTTTAGTACGAATTATGTGGTTTTATGGTGGAGGGGCAAAATGGTCTTTTTGCCCCATTAGTATGAAATGGAAAATAAGTGTTTATTTGATTAATTGTTGGCTGAAATGAGTATATGTTAAGTGGCTTTATTCATTATTTTATTTTACAAAGCATTACACTTAGAAAAAAATTACAAAACTTTCAAACTCTCTCTCTTTTCCTCTCTCTCTCTCTCGGCTGTGCATGTGGGTGCAAAGGGGTGGATTTTGCTTTGATTTTCTAGTGGATTCTCATTCAAAGCTAGGCATTCTTCAAGCTAGGTTAGCTCCTTTTGTTTTCTCTTGAATTTGATTGAAATTTTGATGAAAATATGAGGATCCTTGCATGATTTTGATATATGGTTGCTGCTGTGATTTTGTATTAATTTATGTGGTTTAAAGCATGTTAATTGAAGTTAAAATGAGCTGTGTTGAAGCATGTTAGATAGGTTATGCAAAGCTTTAAATTTTCTATGTAAAAATATGTGATTTTTGAGAGAAAAGGTTATATTTTGTTGCTGTGATGTTGAGGATGTTTGCTTGAGTTTCCTGAGGTTATTCTAAGCTTGATTATGTAGAATTAAGTTGGTTTGATTGCTTGTTAGGTGGATTTGCTCAAGTTTGAGTTTAGAACTCAAAGCTTGAGCTCCAATGGTGATTTTTGTTTATGTGTTTTCTGGGTGGTTTTGAGGCCTTAGAAATGTTCTAGGGAAGGTATAGAACAGGTCTGGAAAGTTTGAGGTGATTTGGGGTTGAATTGGTCGAGTTATGAAAATTTGGGTTTGCTGCCTGCGAGGAACCGGAATTCCGGTTGTGCATCCGGAATTCCGGATGAGGGTTCTGAATTTTCCAGAACCGGAATTCCGGTTGGGCAACCGGTCTACCGGTTGGGGGAAATTCAGGGACCCTAGTTTTCCTCGTTTTTATGTTTTTAGGGGTATTGCCATGCTTTTTATCGATAGGGAAACTTTTAGTTCCTAGTTTTAGTCCCCGGGAAGTGATTTAGCGTGTCACTTATAGCGTTGTGATTTTTATGGTTTAGAAGCCGATGTCCGCCGCTCGGCTTCGGTTCCGGTCGGGTTGACGGCACACACCTGAATTCGGAATCCAGGTAAGATTAGTATAACAGTATGCATATGTAGATTACATGTTTAGCGTGCATGTAGGAAGCCTATTAGGTTACATTAGTTGTATGTTGGCTTCGAACCATCCAACCCTGTCACGTCGGTACAGGCTGGAGTATGACCAGCAGCCGGAGTATGACCGGTTTGACCGATCAGGCTGACACTTGGTTGGTGGTTCCGTGCTATTGACGTATCCCGTCGGTACGGTGGAGTATGACCAGCGGCGGAGTATGGACCGGTTCGGCCGATCAGAGGATATAGTAACACGTCGGTACAGTGGAGTATGACCGGCGGCGGAGTATGACCGGTTCGACCGATCAGGTTGTTACGTGTCAATAGTACCGTCCCTATGAACGTTCAGAACTCAGTACCATGTTGGACATGGCAGTAGTGGCTCAGTACCATGTTGGACATGGCAGTAGCGGGACTCAGTATCGTGTTGGACACGGCAGTTAGTATTATGTATGGGTATTATTATGCTTTTTTTACTGAGTCTGTCGACTCACAGTTCTACGTTGATGTGTAGGTAAAGGCAAGGCTAGAGCTGATGGACCGTGAGCGAGCTTATGAAGGTTGTACATGTCGGGGCGGTTAGGCCTGGAGCGTACGATCCTCGGGACAGCAAGGCTGAATTTTTGTAACTGGTCGTTAGACGACTTTTATTTTATGTAACAGTAAACAGTTAAATCTTTTGTAAATGATTTTATTATCGGGATCCCGAGTCTTTTGTAATATTGTTTTATAAGTTTAATTAAAAAGCAAAATTTTAATTAATCACGTTTTTCCATAAACCTCGTTGATTAGCAACGAGCTGCACAGTACGTTTAAAAATCACGTAATACGCCTAAGTTAGTGAGGGTGTTACACTAGATTTACTACCATGTATATTGTTTAACATCCTAAATATGAATTTCTAAAACAATGGAATTTAAACACATATAAAGTTCAAGAAAACCTTACATTGGTTGCAGCGGAATTAAATGACTCCTTTCACTTAGATCTCTAACCCTTGTATCCTTTCTGTAGCAGAGTAACACCAAGATCTGAGCCTGATTCTCCTTCAATTGATTGGATTCTTCACAGTCTTACACACTATGATTTAAGTACCAACTTGCTATTCGTGGGCATGTACTCTATCACTATAGGGTTCGAAAATTGAAGAGAACGAGAGAGAGAAGGATTTGAATTTGGAGAGAGATAAAAGACTCAAAATTTGACTAAAGGCTAGTGTAACTTAGGCTGTCAATTTTGAGTCCATCACTATCTATTTATAGGAATCCTTCTATGTTTAAGTTTGAATTATTTGACATTAAAAAAATAATAAATAAATGGTAAAAGAGACCTTAAGTGGTCGGCCATAGTGGGCCCACCACTTGCAATTTTGCCATTTTTCAACTATTTATCCTAGTCTTTCGCAAATGCCATATTTTTCAATTCAACAACGTAAATGCCAAAACTATTTATTTAATAATTAAAATTAAATATCAAATAAAATTGTCATTTAATATATTTATTAATTAGACTCATTAAAGTCTCTTAATTAACAAATAAACCCTAGAATCTCTTTTCATCACAATTAAGCCCTAGCTTAGTGAAAATTCATAAATAAGATATATTCTAATTTTAGAATTATAATTGATTAATTAAAATCAATTAACTGAGTCTTACAATCAGTATTGTCTCAACTAGTATGGGGACCATGGGCCTATGTAACTGTAACGCCCTATATAATAGGCACGCTACCCAAGGTGATTAAGGAACCCTAATCTCCTAAATGGGATTACTAAGCACAAAAGTGCGGGAACTTTAAACTTTAAACGAAAATAGAATGAAAATAAAACTTGTAATAACTTTAATTTACAATCAAAGATTACATATTTCGGGATCCCAAAAATATTTTACAAAATATTACAAGTCTTTCCACTAGCCGACCTAAGCGGCAAAATAGAGTTACAAAAGTTCATCACCGGTAGATCCCAACCCGCTTGGTCTAGTGTGGCCCGAACATGTACATACATCACCCAGCTCTCGCACTCATGGCTGATCATAAACAAATTTACCCTTTCTTGCACAGTAGAGAACCTGTAAGCCAAGCCCAACAAGACAGTGTAAAATATCAATAATCATAATTAACACATCTTATAAACATTAATGCCATTTCACATTTGTCTGTATGACACAAATCTGCATGTTACGCTCACATGCATGTTTATGTCTATGTGACATAGACCTACGTGTTGCGCTCACACGTCTATATACAATAAGGTCTTAGAACGGTTCATCTCAGTTCTAGTTATTGAGTCCAACCTGATTATGCCTTAAACGCATAACCCTAAATCTCAATATACTAGTATATTTAACATGGCATAGCATTTACACATTATTAACTACTAGTGTAATAACCCTAGGCCGTTAAACCGCTTATGTTAGGGTAATAACCTAATTCCTGTTTCTAATTACTCACATATATCATTTTCAATATAAGCGCCACCGCGAATAACTCTACGTGCTAGCTACTGTCATACTTGATGTCCCGCAAACGTGGAGATTCCAAATCCTCGGGTGCTCCTGAACAAGTGCCGGTAATCCTAGTCACAAATTTTGGGATTTGCAAGTATAGGGTTAATCCCTAATTCCACTTTCACAAAATATAAGAATGGCATTCAAATCAAAGATATTCACATAGAGCTCAGAACGAGCTTTCCAATGATATATAGAACTCCCAAAACAGAGTCCGGATCATAAAGTTATGAATATTCGAATATCGCGTTCGAATTTACCCAAACACAAGGGGGCGGGCCGCGGCACCCCCACATGGGGTCGTGACATCTGGGTTTGATTCTTAGGCCACAAACAAGAGGCGGGCCGCGGCGCCCAAGGAGTTGGGCCGCGGCTCCTGGGTTCCAAACCCAGAAAACCTTAAAACCAGCTTCGAAAAACATGGCCAAATCACACTCAATTCAACCCAAACCATAATCAAAACTCAAAATCATACTCTATAATTATAACTCATCAACACAGAGAGTTAAAACACAAATTCATGCATAAAATCCAACAATATAAACTCTCAAAGTTCATATTTAAACAACATACAACGTAGGCTTCAAACTAAAGCGAAATTCAGCAAGAACCCAACTTCAAGAGCTTAAATACTTCGCCAAAATTCTCAGCTCACAATAACAGCAAAATTCACAGTTGTATAATCAATTAAAAACATAATAAAATCCCTAAAATCATCTCAAAACACTACATAAGCATCCTACATCAATTTTCTAACTCAATCAAGCATAAGGTATCAAGATTAAACCAATATCAACATACATGCATATCAAGAACATCTAAAGCTTAAAATCATAACATTCAACTTCAATTTCAGCAATAACAATTTAAAATTAAGGCTGTAAAAGCTACCTCAAACTTTCAACAAAATCAAGCTCCAACACCTTCTCAAATCCAAGCTTGAATCCAAGCAACTCTCAAGCAAAATCACAAATTTAGAGATAGGTTTAGAGAGAAAGAGAGGGGTCGGTTTGGGTAGAGCAAACCAAAAAATTAATCCCTTATTTTGCAAATAATTCTATTTTACTACAAATGATACAAATAGGCCAAATTACTATAATGTCCCTAGGGCCATATAACATACATATGAGCATTCAAGGGAAATTATATCATTTCCACACACAAAAATATGCTCAAATAAATTTCAGATTAATCATACATAAATAAAATGCCATTAAACTATCCAAAACTGTATTTCGGCCCTAACCCGGTTCAACCCAAAATACCCAGTTGTGACTATACCGCGCCAACTTGTCGGAACACACCTGAAAAAGAACTAAACAGGCATAATATATAATAATATAGTTCAATAGCACATCATAATATAAATTTCTCAATTTTATCATTCTCGGGTTAAAATTACTAAAATGCCTCTGACTCACCAACGAGGTCTTAAGTTCATGAACCGTAGAGGTCTGCCCCAACCCTCTACAGTTCTAAGCCACGACTCTCATGGCTCCTGTGGAGGAGGTACACCATCCTCCTTCACAGGGGTAGAGTGATCCGACACACGAGAACCAAAGTCTTCAAGCAACACCAAATTGCCACCATTTTTATCAAGAGAGCGCCTTTTTGCCAGTAATCTAAAACCCCAGCTCAGCCCAAACAAATCATTAGTTGACTGGCTAGTCACCTCGTCATCATGGTTTTGCCCGACAATGTCCCAAGGAAAGTCACGCACGACACCAGGATGTTGGCGCATCATTTTCACAAGTCTATAGCATGCAGACGTCAAGCCATCAACAAGCTTCCTTTTCTTGAAAGGGGTAGTTCTTTCATTTTTCTTAGAGACAGGTTGGGCGCCAATATCACCTCATAACTTACGAATTTCAGAGAGATCAAACTCACCAAAAATTTTAAGTTTCTGAATAAATGCCTCTTGAGCTTAATTTTTTTTGGCTAAAGCTCTACTCTCATCATCAAGACAGTTATTATTATTTTTTCCCAAAGTTGAGCTAACGTTGGAGCCAACAGCATGGCCCCTCTAATTAGGCCCAACACAACCACAAACAGTTAAATGCTTCTGTCCACGACACCCACCAAAACTAAGTTTTGGATCACATCCCTCAGACCCACCAGAATTAGTCAAAAACACACCCGCCGGCCCAACTCTCCCAACCTTCAACATTAATGGACCTGACCCACCACCAACACAACCCGAAGCCCTAGGCCCATTAACTAAAGCAATACCATCTTCTTCCTCGGGCCCACCCAATTTAGAACGAACCTCCTCCTCAGGCCCCTCACCGGAGACACGACTACACCCTCCCAAATTCAAATTGTCACCATCCAAAGCAGGTACGTGAGCAATACCCTTTCCATGCACATCAAAACGTTTACTGGACACATTAACCGAAATGGCATCCCCAACCCTAGGTGTGGCTTCAAAAATTTTGGGGATCCAAATGGCCTTGTAGTGTTTCCCTCCCATTGCTCGAGGACCTCCAGTCACCATCTTTGGTCTTCTTGAAAACAGGCCTTTACCCGAAGTATCGCCTGCCTGACTGTGACCTAAGGATTTCTCACAAAGAGAAACAACCTTTGCTTGCACCTTGGTCGGAGAAGACAAGCGTAGAACCCGACAAGTAAGGCCATGGTCAACCTGTTTAGAATTCCCAGAGAAGCAATCCTTGTAAGTCGATGTCGAAACCAGCCAAGGGCCAAATAACGGAAAAGGAACACCATCTGTATTCATCACCAAGTCAGGAAAAGTCAAGGAACAACCCTTCCGTTGATGTCTTAACCGACCATAATAAAAGTAAAATACCCCAAGGTTCTCATATTTAAATTGTATCCATTTTTAGCACCAATCAAGGCATTGATGAAGCATCCTAAAAAGAGGCTTGTCAATATCAACATCAATTAAGACTCTAAACCAGTTCGACCAGCTGGTTGGGTTATCTTCATCCAACTCAAACCTTCACCACTGAACTAGCACGAGCACCAAGCTCCGTACCATTTGCAACCGAGAAAAACTCATGAGGAAGATGATGTAACTGAACCCAAAAGGGTATTACTCCACAACTAGCACCCGACAAACTTTGAACCCAATCCTGGAGAATCCAAGTTATATCCTTTTACACACCATGAGCCGTTATCTAAGACCCATCTCCTATCCTCCACATTCTCAAAACCAAACTTAATACAAGTGTGGGTATTGGATTCATCCAATAGTACAGTCACAGAAGCAGGTTTATGCCAAACTTAGGTCACAAGCTCTTTAACAACAGCTTCCCCCACAAACCTTGGAGCAACGACTTTCCCAAACAGACATAAGGAAGTTAATGCATGAACAGAAGAGGCACATGTGGCCAACTCTACAGTAGCTTCATTAAATGACAAGCATTTTCCCCTATTGTCAGCCTTAACAACCTCCATAAATGCACCCAAACATCCAACCCCACAACAAGACGAGAGAGAACCAAACAAGAAGAGATACAACCCAACCCCACCAACCAAGAAACTCAGGCGAAACTAGAAGAGAGACAAAACAAAAACACACACCCACCAGTAAGCACCCAAGGGGAACATGAACTAGGAGAAAGAACTCAGGACAAAAAACACTTAAAAAAATCCCAGACAAACAAGACACTGATACCAGAGACACCACAAAGCACGAAGAAAATGAACCAAGAAGGGACGAGATGGAGTAGATTTAGGCAAAATAAATCAGATGAGACAAGAAGAAACGACGAAGAAGAAGAGAAACGAAGAAGAGAGAGTGATAGATGACCATTCTCTCCTGGACATGTGAGTTGAGCTTGTTGTTCAACATGTGAGTTGAGCTTGTTGTCTTTTTCTGCTATGACTCTATGATAAGCTTCCAAAATGTTTGTCCCTATCTCGATAGACTTACCATTTTGTATTTTCATATATAATACAAATTAATAATATGGAATTAAATAATATAATTTTACTATTATTTGGAATTATATTTTTATTTTCGTTCTAAAAAATTTAAATTAATGCGTAAAGTGCCCATATTGCCTAACTTTATCAATAATATATGTTTTTTTTTAAAAAAATATATATATTAAATTAATTATTTATTCTCTTCCTCTCATCTTTAATTCTCTAAAAAAAACATATATAACATTATTTAAACAATGTATATAATAAAAATTATAAATAATTTAATGTAAAAAATATATAATACATAATATTTAACAATTTAAGTAAATTATTTTGAAACATAGAGTTTAGCAAGAATTATGTTAAAGGACACCATTACAAAATCATATTATTATTAGTGTAATTAAATATCAAATTTTACATATTTTATTTAATAATTATTATATGAAACCCCTAATCATTCACAAGACTATTAATAACGTATCATTAGTGGCTAATAACAATGCTAGTAGAGCTCCACTATTGCGAGAGCTCTAAGCTATTGAATTATAATATCAATCACACTACTGAAGAAATTCACAAAAGCTATACAGTCTCTTCACAAAAATACTTTCCCTGAGTTTAGCATAATGTTTCAATTATTTTCTTCATTTAGACCAACAAGTAATCGAATATGTACTATAGTAAATTTGTATAATTATATATAGGGCAGAACTAGTTTTTTCTGCTCTTTTCGAACAAAATTTACAAAAAAGATTCGTGGGGCCATTTAGTCATTCACTTCTTAAAAACTATCATCATCATCCCCAAGTATAGAAAGGGAAAATGGGGCAATAACCACGTTAAAGGATTGTGAGCCTGTCTTATCAATGTGTTTCATCTCGAAATCACCTTCCTACATTAAAATAACTCAAACAAATTTATTTTTCATTGAAAAGAATTAATGAAAAATAATTAGAAAGCATCAAATTATCAAGGACATCATCTTTGTAAAAAAAATAGGAATAAAGTAAAATAAATATTAATTAGATATACAACCATTTATTGTACTATTATGTTATTACTTGATTTGTACCATTTTTTATAGTAAACCACTCTACTATGTTCTATAGTCTAAGCCCTTACTTTTACGTGAAATCTCAAAATCAAATTAAAATGTATTCAATAGTTTTGTGCTCATATAATCAGGGCCAATTTAATCAACTTCATCTCTAAAAACATGACACAATCTATTTTTTTTAACTTCACCATGTTCTTTCATACAGCTATTATATAAGCAATAGATCTTTCAAGATTGTACTATGCTAAGCAGACAAGAAACTGAAACATTAAATTATGACTTCAGATGGCTCCTTGGGAAAAATTTGTAATAAAAATATAATTAATAATCATCTTACCATTCTGCCATTGGCAGTGCATAATGGGCAAGCAGATGAGTATTCAAAACTGGTTTGAGGAAGTATAACTGGCTGCTCACCAATAACACCAGTCCCCCTGCAATTAGCCAGATAACAATTTCACTGGGTGTAGAGAATTTGATACCTGGAAACTAGAAGCTGAAAAATACACGACATTAATAGCAGATGGCATGAAAAAAGGAAGAAATAACTCACCAGACATTCTCAGTTTTTCCATGGGCATCAGTTATGATCCAATGTCTTCTAAGAAGTTGGACAGGGCATTCTGAGTTATTGGTTATTCGTATTCTGTATGCAAAGAAATAGCGACCCTTTGAAGGTTGACTCCGGCCCTCAATATACACACTCCTCACTTGAACCCTGATTCCCTGAAAAATCATAGGTTTCAAATTTAATATTAACCATTGATGAAATAATCTGATTACTTATATTAGAAGATTATCAAGTCTAATTATAGGAGTCATTCATTAGAAAACAAACATCACTTTGACTTGCTCCAACATCCAAAAGCATAAATATATATATCTTCTTGAAAAATATTTGACAAACTAAGAAAAATTCAAATTTTGAAACTAAAATCCAAAAATAATGTTTATATTTTTTTGGAAAAATGACTGAAATACTAATAAAAATCTAATGAATGGTAGAAGCATTAGTCTGAAACAGTACCAAGGTTGTTGCATCACTTGAACATTTCAAAAGAGAGTGGGGTGCAATTTCTTTCAGCTCGTCACGATAATTAGCTGCATCCTGAGAACAAGTTTGAAATGTCAGAAATTTCTATGCACTATGCAGTACAATAATTTCTGAACTCAATAAAGCAGTATGCCAAAACTAACAAGAAAAATGAAGGACTGAATAGTTGAGCATGACCAACAGTCAAGAGGAGAAGACAAATTAGTTAAGAAAAAAAAAACCAAGCAAACAATAAAGGGCATCATCTCACAACTGTTTTGGATCCTCACCAACAGCAAAACAACTTAGCAACAATCTCTATCCTTCTAATTCTCCTCAAGCCTCTCCGAAATTTTTCATCAACACTGCATAGATGCAAAAACACAAGCACCAAAGCATGTTTTACTGGCAGTGAAACATTGTCTTTAATGTATTGGTTTAGTAGTAACAGTGCACGCAGTCAGACTCATAGAAACTTAACATATCAGGTCCAAGCCTTTCGAATGGCCATAATTGAAAGTTACAAAGCATCCTAGCTTTTCCCCATTTTACTCTAAATTATTCGTCTTTTCCCACAATGATTGTTTTATGGCAAGAAACTTTAAGGTTTTTACATCTTTTAAGCTTCTTGATTCCCCTTAATCCCAGAATTGGTACCTAAAAACTGGGTTTTGAAAACGCTAAGATATCCCTATTATTATTAGCATAACATTTTCGCTCATAAGAAGAAAGGGAAATGAGAGTAATGGCACAATCAACAATATAAAAATTACTATTCTGATTCAAAATAAACCAAATCAATAAGTAGAAACCAACAATTTGATTCCTACAAGGAGAAGCTTTTCAAAACAAGAAGGCGCTTTACCTCGAACCTTTCATCTACAACTGCTTCCTTAATCAACCTTCTTAGTCGCAAAACCGGCTCCTCTTCTTCGAATAACTTCAACGAGTCACGAATCCTCGCAGCCTCTTCATAATCCTATAACTCACAATATATAGTGAATTATTTATATTGCTCTCTGAATGTCTGATTGGCGCCGATTAAATGCTAATAAAAAGAGAAGAAACCCGAAAACTGACCTCAGATTTTGCAGCAACTTCCATTTTCTGCTTCAACAGAGCATAAGTTTGGCTTCTAGAAAGAAACGAGCTAGAATCAGTACTCGAATTCGAGCTCGAGCTCGAACTTTGACTTCTTCCTCCGCCATTAGCATCCCTCTCTGAAGAACTCGCCGAAATCCTACAACTCCTCCAATTCGAATCTCCGCTTCCGTAAACAAACCTTCTCGTTCTGAAATCCAATCCCGAGACACCATATCTGCCTCGACCCGACGGCATACACCTCGCCGCAGTCACCTTACCGTTGAAATCAGCAAAAACTTTAAGACTCAGAGAATGCATTCTTCTTCCTGTCAAAACTTTCCCTCACTCTCCTCTCTTCTTTCCTTCCGGGTTCGAAATTTTCCCGGAAAAGCGTATATTGATCGAACAAAGAAGGGGCTCGATTTGAATCGAGAGCATTAGGGAGTTTCAAGGTCTGTGGCTATGGCTTCCGGTGAAGGGTTAGCTCTTTATTCGCACGTGTTTAATTAAGGGTACATATAACGAATATTTTGTGGTTTTACTTTTATCGTCATCCATTTAGAAGTTGAAATTACCAAATTAGGCGTTGGGATTGTGGAGTTGTGGAAAGGAATTAGAGGGTATTTTCGGTATTGAACATAGAATCTTTTGTTCATGATTCCTTCTGCTAATATAATACAATAACTTATATTCTGTCAACACGATCCATAATCAGAGGCTAGAACGAATCGCTGGTTTAGAAAGAGACACGTGTCGATTTCAGGCTGGTCTAAGTAGATTTGGGCCTTAAATGGGCTTCGTAAGTGGGCTCCCTTCCAATCAACTTGTACCTATCATCGAAATTCGAAAGAAACAGTAGTACTTTTAAGAGAACTCATATTATTGTGGTTTTCCTAAAAAAATAGCTTTTTTAGGATAATTCGTAAAAATATGTTTATTATTACCATATTCATATATTTGGATAAAGGATAGCACCAAGATGGCATTTTTACAATTTTTTTCATCCATTCTAAGTATTTTGTTAGAATTTTAATAAATTTAACTTATTTGATAGATTTGTACATGTGAGAAATATGACTTTTTAGTAATTTTTTTTTTTTATAAAAATTTGATTAAAAACTACAAGAGTAATATGCTTTTACATTATACTACGATGTTACGTACCGAGTAGTTAGTTTTATTTGAGGTTTTTTTTTAGATTTTGATAACTAAAATAATACAGTATTTGAACAATTTGTATTATAAAAATAAACTATGAGTCAATATATTTGATAAGTAAAAATAGTTGTATCTATAAATTTATGATATATACATTGTTATCAATAATAAAAAGTACGTTAATCTCAATATATACATACTTATATAGTAGTTATGCTTAATGTGAAAAAAAAAATTTATGATAAATCATAACAAAGCAGAGTGAAACTTTATCTTAATCTTCCATCGATTCAACAATTTGAATAAGAATTGATTGTACTTTAGACTCATTGTCTGTTTTGGACAAGTTTATACCTTGATTCTAACTAAACAATGAAGATTAAAAAAAAAAATGGAATAAAAAAGGCTGAAATAAATAAATCAATGAAATCATAACAAAGTATATAGAACAAATACTTTGGATGTTCATATAAAATTACTATTATTTCAGACCCACAAAGGCAAAAGAATAGATAATAAAATGAATATGTAAGAAACTAAATCTGATAAAAAAAAAAAAAAATACCTGTTTGTTGGAACTGTAATATGATTTTAGAGATTTATACTCTCATTTCTTCCAAACACAACCTTGATTTTATTGTTCATTGTTTATTTTTTTTCAATAAACATACGTGCAATTAGAGTATATAAATATTAATTATGAGATCGATTTAGGTTGAATATATAAGAGGAAATGTCATAAATCAGTCTCATAATTAACATTGAATTCCTATGTTGTCATAAATCTTTATTTTAATTGTTTATTACAAGAGTTTTAGATTCTTATTGAACAATGGATTTATGAAAAAAAAATTCTGAAATTGAAAAATAAGTATGTAAAGGTTACTCTTACTGAAAATTTTCTGCATAATGTCCTATATGTTCACCTAACACCTGAATTAATTCTGCATAATGTCTTATATGTTCCCAACTTCAAGATTAATCTTTTTTCTGCCACTGCCTACATTGATTGCACAACTAACTTTGTTTTATTCAAACCTGAGATGTGCATCATATAGGAACATTCTCAGAATCAGGTGATTGGGACATCTAAGCGTTGTGGTAAGCTCTATTTGTTGCACTAAAACACTATTGCTATGGCAAATTCGAGTCAATCTTCCCCTTTTATTTTTCAGAATAATGTAGATCAATAGCATAATCGCATTGGTCACCCCTCAATGTATATTTCAAACATATTCAATAAAAAGATTGACCCTTCTTTTACTATTTTATCTAAACATCACTGCTCCATTTGCCAATCAGCAAAGCAAAAACGACTCTCATTTCCCTCTAACAACTTTGCACAAAACATTTCCGATTTACTACACATAGATATTTGGGGACCTTTCCACATAATTAGTGTTGAAAACTACAAATATTTTCTCACAATCGTTGATGATAAATCAAGGTTTACATGGACACACATGCTAAAAACAAAAGCTGAAGCTCAAACTATGTTCATAAACTTTTTTAACAGAATTTGCACCTAATTTTCTACAACAATTAAAGCTGTTCGTTCGGACAATGCTAAGAAATTAATATGAGTTCTTTCTTTGCCTCTAAAGGTATTAATCACTACTACTCATGTGTGGAAAGACCACAACAAAACTCGATAGTAGAAAAAAAGCACCAACACATATTAAATGTGGCTAGATCACTTTGCTTTCAATCAAACATACCCCTTTCATATTAGTCTTATATCATACAAACTGCCACCTATTTACTTAACAGAACACCGTCTGTTTTGCTTAAAAAACTCACCTCTTATGAAGTCCTTCACAATAAGCCTCCCACTTATAACCATTTAAGGACTTTTGGATGCCTTACTTATGGCTCCACTTTGGCTTCCAAAAGACACAAGTTCACTCCTCGATGTCATGCATCTATATTCATTGGATATCCACATGGAATGAAAGCTTATACCTTGTTGGACATAGAAACAAACTAAATCTACATTTCTCGGGATGTTGTTTTCCATGAAAACATATTCCCCTTTCTTTCTCAAAAACCCAACACAGATATTGACCTATGCTTCCCACAAGTCATACTTCCATCCAATACACCAATTCATCCTACTACTCCTACCCCATGGCCTCATATCCAACATCAATCTCCCACTAAAGTTGGCAGAATAATAAAAAAAACCATCCCACCTTAGTGACTGTGTTTGTCACACTGCTTCCACAGCTCACCTAATTGAGCCATTTCTTTCCTATATCAAACTCAGTCCTCAATTCAGAGCTGTCGTTTTAGCAGCATATTTTGTAATTGAGGCCCAAAACTATGCTGAAGCATCACAACTCACATATTGGCTCAAAGCCATGGATACCGAGACACAAGCCTTGGAAAAAAACCACACTTGGGTTATCACCAAGCCACCACCAGGGCCAAAATCCATTGGTTGTAAATGGGTATACAATGTCAATTACGACCAATATGGGGTTGTAGATTAGTTCAAAGCTCGTTTGGTAGCCAAAGACTACAATCAACGACAAGGACTTGACTACTCCCAAACCTATGCCCCAGTTTCCAAGTTCAACACCTTAAAAAAAATAAATTAGCCCTTGCTGCAATGAACAATTGGAATGTTCACCAATTAGACATCAATAATGCATTTCTCCATGGTGATCTTCAAGAAGAAGTTTACATGAAACTTCCTCCAGGATATCAAGCTCCCTCTAACTTAGTTTGCCTCTTAAAAAAGAGCATCTATGGCCTAAAGCAAGTCTCTAAGCAATAGTACTCAAAATTGAGTTCCACACTTCTTGCAGATGGTTTTTCCCAATCCTCATATGATAACCCATTGTTCACAAAACGAACACCAAACATGTTCCTTGCTGTATTAGTATACGTAGATGACATTATTGTAGTAAGCAACAATGATCATCTAATACCCAACTTTAAACTACACTTAACAGCAAGTTCAAACTAAAAGATATTGGTTCTCTTCATTTTTTCTAGGACTTGAAATCGGTAGAACCAGTAAGGCAATATTTGTTTCCCAACGACCTTTCACACTACAGTTACTAAAAGACACGGGTAATCTAGGAGCCAAACCAGCATCCTCCCCAATATTAATTTTTGAAAAGATTTTATTAAATATTTTAGTTGAAAAATTAGTTTATTTTAAGTATATATAATTAATGTGAGTCTAAAAATAAAAATTTTACCTGTTAGTGACCTGTTATAGCATCTTATGATTACATTTTTACTATAACAATTGAATACTCACTCATATATATATATATGTATATATTAAGCATATTCTATATTACGATATTTTGATGTAATTTCTTATAATTTTTTTTTTGGGTATTCAAAATTCATTATTCAATTGCATCAATAATAATCATTTCAATGATTCTTTAATTGTATTCATATAAATACAATATTTTTGACAAATATAAAATATTTAATTCAAAAAATTATTGCACAAATCTATATAACATATTAGATTATTTTTTCATTGTCATTATATACGAATATTTATTCATTTTTTTTTATTATATTTGAGTTAATTATATGACATATTTGCATAATATTCCATATATATATGCAAAATTTATTTATATTTTCTCTTATATCATAGACACAAATTATATAAAATATATTGTAAATAATAAGCACACGTAATATCCATTCTATATAAAGTGTGGCTATATAACAAAATTTTTAGTTTAACGATACTTTTTAGATTTTTACGTTAACTTTAACAGAATATCCTATTAATTAACAGAATATTCTTTATTAATTTTATAATATTATTATATAAAAATAAAAATTATGTAGATATTTTATATAAATTTAAATTTAAAATACTTAAAATATTAGACATATTTTTAATTATATTTTTAAATTTATTAGTTTAACTTTAATTTAAAATAAAAAAAAATGATGTAAATATTTTATATAAAGAAATTTAAATTTATTATAAATATTTTTAACCATTTTGTTAACTTTATTATTATTTATTTTATATCTTAAATTAAAATAGTTGTAATAAAGAATTGATTACTTTCCATTTTAGTTATGGTAAACCGATTCACACATCATATTTTTCGTAAAATTTGGGAATAAAAAACATTTAGATCAAATTTACGAATTCAGCCTATATATAGACACACTCAAATTTGATTATGTGAGTTTTGGTTAAGAATATAATAAATTACAATATATGCATTATCAAATACGTTACCTAATTAAGAAAATTTTAAAAATTTAAAAAATACGTTAATATATAATCATATCCAAATGACACACTAATGTAGCAATAGCTAAATTTTTTTTCTTAAAGATCAAAATCTCAAACCTTATTTAAAAATTAAAAAAAAATACATAGCCTAATTAAAAAAAATTAAGCATACATATATTGTACTTAAATCGCCTAATTAAACCTAATTAAAAAAAAACTAATTATACGTGCATTGCACGTAACATCAACCTAGTATATATATATATATATATATATATATGAATTTAAGAATAAATATTTAAGAATAAAAATATACACATATATAATATAAATAACAAATAAGAAAAAAAAAAGAGTTTTTGAAATTTTTCATCCAGATAATAAATATTTAATTTATTATGACTTCAAAAATAATTCAAAAATTTTAACAAATAATATTTACTTTGGTATAGATTCATGCTAATAATGTGTTATAAAATAATATAGAATAGAGAAGAGAAAAAGAAAGAGAAAAAGAAAATAAGAGTGAATATGAGATTTTTCTTTTATTACAATAAGATGAACTCTTATTTATCCAAAAATATAATTAGAGGATTGAGAAATTAAATAAATAAAATAAAAAAAATATAATCAAGCATTTATTATAATATCAGTGTATTAATTTAGACATTTATAATAATATTTTATAATAATAATTAATTTTTTTTAAATTATATTCTTTAGTTCTCAAAAATAATAAAAAATGACTAGCAATTAATTGACTGCAATAAATATCATTGAATGAATAAATTACCTGCACTCAAATGTTTAT
This sequence comes from Cannabis sativa, assembly GCF_029168945.1. Taxonomy (NCBI): domain Eukaryota; kingdom Viridiplantae; phylum Streptophyta; class Magnoliopsida; order Rosales; family Cannabaceae; genus Cannabis; species Cannabis sativa. The sequence goes on from NC_083603.1 coordinate 47,544,703, forward strand.
ATGACATACTTTTTTTTTTTTTTTTTTTTTTTTTGTATACGTGCATTATATATACACACGAATATGTACCAATTATGATTCTTCTTACAATTTCTCAAAAATTTCTATGCAATCAATGTATCATTTTTTGCCTAGATTCTTATCGTGGCCCGACAACTGATATGGTCATATCACATTTTGAAGACGATGATAGAAACTTTCTTAATCCAGATTGATCATCTCCTTCCAACATATCCGTCTCAGAAAAATAGCCTGGTGGTTTGGGCTGAGGCAATACACTCTCACCACTCAGCATTACAACAACTGAAGACATATTAGGTCTATCAATAGGACTTTGTTGCACACACAATAGACCAATATGGATGCAACGCAATGCTTCTTCACTGTTTTCGTATGAGTCCCTTAAGCACTTGTCAATAAGCTTATTTGCCTTGCCCTCCTTCATCAATGTCCATGCCTAACAAATTATAAGAACATTAGTGTTATTCTTTGTTTGACATGTTTAACAAAAATTATAAGATCCTTCATTGAAGCTCTTCTGTATTTACACTTACAAATCCAATGAGAGTAAGGCCATTGTTTTCATAGTAATAACCTCTACTTCTCTTTCCACTTATAATCTCTAGTAACAATATGCCAAAACTAAACACGTCGGATTTTATTGAGAATAGGCCATCGAATGCATATTCTGGAGCCATATAACCACTACACATGCAAAATATTTATTAGTATGGATAAATAGTGTAAACAAAAATGTATTGTTAAGAGGATCGACTTACTAAGTTCCTACTACTTTGCTTGTGTTTCCTTCTAATTGGTCACCACCAAAAGTTCTAGCTAAGCCGAAATCTGAAATTTTGGGATTCATTTCTTCATCGAGTAGCACATTACTAGCTTTGAGATCTCGATGGATAATTCTCAATCTTGAATCGTGATGCAGATATAGAAGCCCTTTAGCAATTCCACATATTATTTGGAAGCGCTTAGGCCAATCTAACATCCTACCTTGTCTTTGATCTGCAAATGTTAGTTTGTATCTTTAGAACAAAATTGGCAACTCATAATGAACATTGCATTTATTATAAGAGGTAAAATGATTCTGACCAAAGATGAAATAGTCAAGGCTTTTGTTGGGCATATACTCATAAATTAACAATTTCTCATGTCCTTGAATGCAACAACCAAGAATTTTTACAAGATTTCGATGTTGAAGTCGGGCAATTAGTTTAACTTCATTTTTGAACTCATTGTCTCCTTGTCCAGACCACATTGATAGTCTCTTCACAGCAAATTCTTGTCCTCCTTCTAACATTCCCTAAAATATTACAACAATAAAAATAAAATAAAAGAAAAAGTATTAATTATTCCAATATGTACATTTCCAAAAAAACAACTATGTTCACAAGTAGGTAAATGGTGAGTTTACTCTGTATACTGGTCCGAAACCACCTTCTCCAAGCTTACTATTCTGTGAGAAATTATTAGTGGCAGTACGAATTGTATGTAGACTGAACAATGGGAGCTCCAAGTCATCTTCTTGGCATTCATCCCTATTTATAATAACATTTGTCTCTGCATTTTCTAATATAATCAAGCAATGAAAGAAAACATGTCAGTTTCATTGGTGAATTTGATCTGAAAGCAAGCAAAACAGCTAATGGGTGAATATATGTTTCCTCATAAGGATTTTGCTTTGACCATACACATATCAATTATGGTTATTTCAGCATAATATTTTTGAGGCTAATTAGGATTTTCGCACTTGAATTTTGACATGTACCAAATCATGCTCCCTGAACTTTTAAGGTCGTTAAAAATACCTCCTGAACTATTGAGATTGTTGGATTTAAAGATTTTGTTTAATTTCATTCAATTTTACTATTTCAGTGATTGTTTATGTACTAAACCATGCTCCCCAAATTTTGATATCTACCAAATCATGCCCCTCAAATTTTGACATGTACTAAATCATGACCCCTAAACTTTCATCAATGTTAGATTTTTTTACTAAAATTGGACAAAAGTCCTTAAATCCAACAATCTCAATAGTTCAGGGGATAATTTTAACGACCTTAAAAGTTCAGGGAGCATGATTTAGTACATGTCAAAATTTAGGGGTCAAAAATAGTAATTAGCTTATTTTTGAAAGCCAAAAGAATTATGCTGTGAATGTGATCTTCTGTTCTGCTAAAAGAAGTAAAGAACTCTCATGTATATGCACCCCATCCTTATGGGCCATAGCTATATATATATGTCTGTTTCTGAAAACCAAGGTGACACTTTTTTGTCCTTATAGTATAGAATCAGTAATAATTATTTCTTATTGAGTGAGTGCCTTAACCCAATTTTCTATATAAACATATTTATTATAATAACTTAGCCTTTACTTGATCAGAGATTCATACTATTATTATATTCTAATACAGAATCACATAAAGAATGTTGGAAAAATATCTAAAGAGTGTAAGGACTACGTACCTTCAAATAAGTTGTGCCTCCTGCGAATGTAAAAGCCAGCTAAAATTAACCCACCAACTAATGCAACGATTATAGCCAATACTAACACAGCTTTCTTCACCTTACGACCAACTCTTGCTTTTTCTATGATTAGTTTGAAACAGAGCAGAAAAAAAAAAGCAAACATATTATGAAACTGAAAGAACAAATACATTAAAAATTAAAACTAACTAGTTGAGTTTTGAAATGTGTACCTATTTCTGATGCTGACACTCGAATGAAAAGATCTTGTCCACCTGATGAAAACTGTCTAATATCATATAAATCTCCAAACCAAAGCACACAACCAATGCCTTGTTTAATATCTGAGTTTGTATAAGCAGTGCAAGAGCAATTGCTCAAGCATTTAGCTCTACACTCCCTTAGATTCACACTCTTATTCACCCAAGTATATTGAGTATCAGGCACTTTCAAGCCAGAAAATCTTAAGAAGCCATCTTTTGCTTTTTCATGGCAATTATTAGGAGGAGAATCTCTGACACATCCTTCTGACCAATACATAGCTTTCCAATTTTCTTCATCCTTTGGCTTAAAACCCTTCAAACATTGGCATACTGGATTATTGGTTATGACACATTCTGAATTTGGTCCACAGAAGCCATAGTTGTCACATTGGTCCCTTGGAACTGAGTTATAAGGCTTCCAAATTCTCTCTGCTTGTATCCAAACCATGCGTTGACGAACACTTGTTGTTTGATTCATCACAATTCTTGATATGACCGACTTGTCTTTGAGGTAATAAATGTAGTAAACTTCATCATCATTGTACACAAACGCGTAATCGAAAAGCGGGTTTGGTCTCAAGTCAGGACTTCCACTGAAACTTATGCCATTCCAAGGGCCAGTTCGATAAAATTTTGAAGACCCTTTTAAGATCATTGGTTCAGGGTACGTATGTTGTTGCTGATTAAGCTCAATCCCATAAGTGAAATCTCCATTACAAGGGTCATCGAAACTCTTCCATGCTGCTAAACGCCTTGTGAGATTTCTCCTCAAGTCCCATCCCAATTTCATTCCGGGCACAGTAGTATCGGTTGGATAATCAAAACTTTCCCACAAATAATTCTCTGTATTCTCATCTTTCTCATCCCTCAAAACCAAATTACCGTTATCCAAAAGCTGCACCAATGGTTGTTGTGGTGGTTTCAATGAATTGGTTGACCACATCACACTCTGATTCTGCCCCAAAAGCACAAGTTCTCCTTTATCGTTTATAGTCAATGAGCCAGATGAATCGTTGATGGGTTTACACCTGTTTGCAACCCAAATAAAAGTTTGAACTGGGATGTTCTTATACCAAATTCCCAGATAACGATTCTTTGAATTGCCTGGACTAAAAAATCCCAGTTCAAAGTTTCCTTCTTTGGAAACCAAAGTTGTGTTCTCTCTCATAAAATTTGATGGTCTAATGCTATCAACTACCGTAGAAGAAGTTACTAAAAATGAAAAGGAGTTGAAAAAGCAAACTATAAACATTAAAGAACAGATCCCCATCATTATTTTCTACCTCTTGATCGAGCTTTGTGAAGACGATGGAATACCAGTACCCTCTTCATTGAGCTTTGTCTTTCTCGCATAGTTTGACTATTCTAAGTAATATTGTCTTTAGTGCTTGGACTATAAGGAAAAAATTAATCTAAATCCGTTGCATATATTGACGAGTACTGTTCCTTTCATAAGCCTATTCACATGAGTTTCGTCAAAGGAAGAAGAAAAAAAAAAAAGATCTAATAGCAGAACTCGTGTGGTTTACAATAGAGTTTTACTGGATAAAGAAAAACCACATTTTAATTAAATTGTTCTGCTCCACATATTCAAGGAATTTCCATTTTTGCTCAAGAAAAAGTTTCACGGCCTTAATCTTAATCAGTAGTAATTTTGTTGTGGTAATTAAATTGATTAGTGAGTAATGCTATGCTATGTATGTGCTCTTTTTTATTATGTTTTGTAAAAAGTGTGCGCCGTAGAACGAGTCTTAATTAATTTGTGATTGGACAAGGACACAATGGTTTTTAGTAGCTTATTGTATTTACTTATTATATTTGAAAAATTGAAAGGGTCGTTTGGACTAAGTACCAGTTTCCACCACCCATTTTGGAAATTAATTTTTAGACTCCGTGTTTTTTAAAAATTACAATTCGTACCCTAAAGTCAAAATATTTTTAAATATGACCCAAATAAAAAAGTGTTATACTTACACAATATTAGCTACACCCCAAAATTATAAAATCATTTTATCCTTTGGTTTAAAATAGACAATTTAAAAAGTAAATTATTTTATAAAACTATTCTTTTTCTAAATAAGTAGTTAAGTATTGCACTCCACCTTTTGAAATTACAGAAATTCATTAATTAAGTTTACTATATTTCCATCCAAAAAAAAAAAAGTAAGTTTGCTATATGTATATATATTATAGGATTGTATATGCAGTGATATTGTATGCGAACTTTTATGCTTCTCTTTGTCATCTTGTTTCTCCACTATTATTTTCTTGAACTGGTCTTCTAACTCTTTTGTTCAGTTTCGTTACTATCTGCTTCCATTTTTTTTTTTCCAAAGTGCTTGGTGGTTGTTAATTTTCTTAGCCATTGGAGAAAATAAAAGAGAGAAAGAAAGAGAAAGAGAAACAGAGAAGAAGGAGAAATTGAGAAAGAATAAATTCATTATTGAACAAAGGAAAGTACACCAGCTTATATACAAGAGCCAACAACAGAATCAAACTAGAAAGAGAGAGAGAGTTAGTTAGAGTAGTTACAAGCCATAACAAACTAACATCTAACTACCTAACTAACACTCTAATGGTTTCAACCAACTTCAACAGAGTTGATACTCTTAACACTCTCTCTCAAACTGAGAATTGAAGCATCTTCAATTCTGAGTTTGTATCGAAACACATTGAATCGATTGCTAGAGATTGACTTTGTAAGACCATCAGCAATTTGGTCGATGGCTGAAACATGTCTGATGTCAACAAGCTGATAGAATTTTCTCTCGAACAAAGTATAAATCGAGCTCGATGTGCTTTGTTCTTGCATGTAGCACTGGGTTGGCAGTTAGAAACATTGTGCTTAGGTTGTCACGCCACATAACAAGAGGCCTTAGAAGTAGGGGTTTCACTAAGTATTCGATCTGATCTAATCCGCACAATCCAATCCAATCCAATCTGCCAAATGCAGATATCCGCACTTGTGCGGATTGGATTGGATTGAAAAATCTAAATGGATTAAATGTTGTTTCACCTCAAAAAGTAATCGATCTAATATAATCCGCACTTAATTATATATGTTTAAAAAAATTATAATATATAATATATATTAATTTTCTAATAATATTAAAAAAAAGACACAAACTTCTATTTTCTTAATTTTTTTTAGTAATATATTGAGTTTGTGTATTTTATTTGTTTTCTAATAAAAAACACCAGAAAAATTATTCTTATTCACATAGCCACATACACATAAAATTTAAATATATATACTAACTTATTTATTTTAGTAATGAATACATATATATTTTAGTGTAAATCTAAAGATGAGTACATATATATTGACATATATGTATATTAGTTTGATTTATATATAAATGGAGATGGTAAATAGATTATTATTGGAGATTAAGAAACAATTTTTAATTTTTTCCTGTTAAATATTAAATAATCTATCATTAAAAAAAACAACCGATCCAATCTGCACTATTGCGAATTGGATTGGATTTAAACTGATATGCGGATCGGATTGGATCCAAAATATGAAATCCGCACTTAGTGTGGATTAGATGTTATTTGACCAAAAAAGTGTGGATTGGATCGAATGAACACCCCTACTTGGAAGAGTGACATGTAGTTTAGACGGGAGAGAGTGAAGCCATGTTATTTCAGCAACCACATTAGCAAGTGACCTGAATTCAGCTTCAGTACTAGACCTTGAGACAGTATGTTGTTTCTTTGAAGACCATGCTACAAGATTAGAACCAAAGTAAATGGCATAGCCAGAAGTAGACCTTCTGTCATCAACATCTGCAGCCCAATCTGCATCACAGAAGGCAACAATCTCCCTGTGTGGAGCCTTGGTTAGATGCAGGCCATAGTTCATAGTACCACTCAGCTATCTCAATATCCTCTTGACAGCTACCCAATGAACTTGCAAAGGGTTATGCATAAACTGGCAGACTTTGCTAACACTAAAAGAAATTTTAGGTCTAGTTATTGTGAGGTATTGAAGAGCTCCAATAACTGACCTGTATAGTTGTGTATTGTCCACAGGATCACTACCATATGCTAATAGTTTGAGTCCACTTGTCATGGGGGCAGAGGCAGATTTGGCTCCTTGCATTTGAGTTTTGGGCAACAGATCTCTTATGTACTTCCCTTGAGATAGATGCAGGCCATTGGTGGTGTATTTAACTTCAATTCCCTAAAAGTAGTTGAGTTCTCCAAGATCCTTGAGAGAAAACTCATTAGTCAGGTTTCTGACAAGTTGAGAAACAATCTCAAGGTTGTTGGCTGTTATAATTATGTCATCTACATAAACTAAGATAACTATTGTGGACTGAGGTGAGTGATGAATGAACAGAGAATGATCAGACTTGGATGAAACAAAGACAAACCTAGACAGAGACTTATGCAACCTTTCAAACCAAGCTCTTGGACCCTGTTTCAATCCATAAAGGGCTTTATGGAGTTTGCAGACTAGGTTGGGAGAGGTGTTGATCTCATAGGCAGGAGTTTGTGTCATATGGACTTCTTCTTAAAGAACACCATTCAAGAATGCATTATTCACATCCAACTGTCTAATTTCCTACCCTTGAGTCAAAGCAAAGGTTCAAACAACTCGAATAGTAATAGGTTTCACCACAGGACTGAATGTCTCAGTAAAATCAAATCCAGGTTGTTGATGAAAGCTTTTAGCAACCAACCTTGCTTTGTGTCTAGTAACAGTACCTTCTATGTCTTCTATCTCCTTGTAAACCCACTTACAACCTATGGCTTGTCTCCCAGGTGGCAATGGAACAAGAGAGTAAGTCTTGTTTCTAGTGAGAGCAAGAATCTCATCATCCATAGCATGTTTCCACTGTGGTAATTGAAGAGCTTGAGCAATTGTAGTAGGAATGGATGACACACTAAACACCTTAGGTTTATGAATGCCAGCTTTGGCCCTAGTTGTCATAATGTGACTATTTTGAACTATGGGGACAGTAGTGACACTAGGTTGTTACTGTGGATGAGTAGGAGGAAGTGGAGTAGGGGATTTGGTTGAGTTATCAGTAGCTGAAACTGATGTTGCAGTGGTATTGACAGGGATAACATGCTCAAAATCAAGGGGTATGGTGGGTATGGTAGATGGACTGTGTTGATGAGTTGGTGAGTTGGGAACAGAGACTGGAAATGTTGATGGAATAGGAGAAGGGGTGTTATGTGAGGAGGCAGAGTTGGTGCCATTGCTCAGGTCATGGACACTAGAAGCTGGTGTAAGAACAGATGAGATTTGTGCAGGGATGTGCCATTCTTGGGGAGAAATAGTTTTTGGTTCACTATGGGCTTTGCTGTATGGGAATTGATGTTCATCAAAGATGACATCTCTAGATATGTACATCCTACCATTAGATGCTAGACATTTGTACCCATTGTGGTTCAAACTATAGCCTAAGAAGGTGCAAGGTTTAAACCTGAATTGCATCTTATGTTTGTTATATGGTCTGGTGTTAGGGAAGCACTTGCAACCAAAGGTTTTAAACCAAGAATAATCAGATTGTTTGTGAAACAGAATCTCTTAAGGGGTTTTGTGATTTAGAGCAGGGGTAGGTAATCTATTGTGCATGAACACAGCTATCATAAAGGCCTCATCCCAAAATTTCAGAGGCATGGAGGATTGAGCAAGCAAAGTGAGTCCATTCTGAACTATATGCCTATGCTTTCTCTCAGCTAAGCCATTCTGTTCATGAGTGGTTGGACATGGATGCCTATGTAATACCCCAAGCTGTTGCAGAAACTTAGGAAAGGTTCTAAACTCCCCACCCCAGTCAGTTTGCACCATTTTAATTTGTGTTCCTAGTTGTAATTCAGCTTCAACTTTGAACATTTGAAACACCTTTAGAGTTTTAGATTTGTCTTTGAGCATGTATATCCATACAAACCTAGAGTATACATCCATGAAATGAATGTAATACTTGTACCCACTGTGAGAGATAGTATGGGAAAGACCCCATAAATCTGAGACCACAAGCTGTAAAGGAGCTGTGTACTCAGTGCTAGAAACCTTAGGAAATGGTAGTTTCGTGGATTTATTGCTTAGGTAAAAGAGTTAATTATTGAGTGTTTCGCCTTGATTACATGTAATAGGGAGATTGAGATAATTGACTGCTTCAGCTTTATCTGCGGGATTGATAGTTTGATTGGAAACTGAAATTACATTCGTTAATAGGAATTAGGAATGATTGTTGAGGGTGACGAATAACTTTTAACTAGTTTCTCATATCGTATTCTCACTTTTAATTTATTTTTATTTTTATTTATGCTATTTTACTCTAAATCTCAAAACCCCATTTTTTAACTTTTGTTACTAATTTTTGAGTAATCAGATAAACATAGTCCTCGTAAGATTGACCCTTACTTACAATTATACTAAAATAATTGGAGGTATTAAAAATAAATATTAGTAAATTTGTTGTGGCTTACGACACGCACCACCAATCATATGACAAACAAGAATTTTGGAAGAATATCGACGAAATTTCCATAACCAAGCAACAAATATCTCACCAACACATCAATTCGATATTCAACAAGCAAATTCACTACTTCTACCATCAAAATTGCAAAAAAAAAAAAAAAAAAAAAACAACTTTAATTTAATGAAAGAAAAAATAGGCAATTATTGTTTAGAAACCAAAACCTGCTCTGATTTTTTTTTCTTTTTGGTTTGGTTTTCAGTGGCTACAATGGTGGTCACTAGATTTGGAGAATTTGTGCTAGAAGCTCGACGAAACTAGAGAAGAGAACATCTTTCGACGTGATGGGGAGGAGCACGCACTTCCTGACACTGTCACTCGCGGGACTCTTCTGATTGAAAACAGGCACCACAAGCAGAGAGAGAGAGAGAGAGGGGGGGGGGGGGAAGTGTTTAGGGTTTTCGGGTAGAAGGTAGAAGAAAGAAGAACAAAGGAGAAAAAGGAAAAAAAAAATAAAAAGAGAGAAAAAAAAAATTCGATTTTAATTTTTTTAATATTTTAACTTATTTTTTAAAAAAAATTTATTATTAAAATTAGGTGGACCAATGAAATGTCACCACGTGTATACTTGTGTACACAATAGGAGTTTACTTTGATCATTAACAGACTAAAGTAAATAGAAGGAATACAGAGCAAAACGTAGAGATTAAAAGAGTATAACCATAATTTTTTTAGTACGAGAGTTAAATCCTACAAGAAATTTGGCCACAAATTATTTTATTTTTAATTTTGTTTTATAAAATTAATTGTCAATTCCTGAGTTGCCAGCCTACACTTTGAGATGTTTTCCGTGACCAAAACGGGTAAATCCAATGCCAAACAAGTCCATTGATTGGTTAATGGAAAATTTCCACAAACAAAGCATCCTTGAATTCCGGACCAAGAGTAGACCTTTGATTCTTTCCATATTATAATCTCGAATTTGCCAAAACTTTCTGTGTTTTGGTGTTACAAATTTGATTATTGATAAACTAGTCTTATTAGTATTACATGAATTGAAATAAACAATGCAACTAAACTTAGTAACAAAGTCGCCCATTTGATTATTTCCATAGTACTTTTCTACTACTATCACTATAAAATAATTGGATTGTAGCTCCTGTTTTATCTCATCAATTGTTCAACTAATTTTTTTGAAGTTATATTGCATCCCAGTACACTTTAATATTTTAAAAAAATTATCTTAAATTAATATTTAAAAATCACTCATAACATTTTTTTTTAAATTTTCTTTTACACATAATTTTGTATCAAATTCAATAATTATTTTAATTTTATTCTCATATTTTCTTAAAAGTTATATAATTATTTTTATTTTTTATTAATCTAATGTCATAATTTTTTAGTTTAATTTTTTAACTTAATATTTGAAATATATTTTATTTTATTTTATATATAATTTTTTAAGAATATAGGAAGGAAGAAAAAAAATTTTAAAAAAAAAACTAGTATAAAGTAAAGATATTATTTTTTATATACGATAAAAAAATATTAAATAGGATATTTTTATATATTTTTGAGGTGCAAATAATATTTTTTTTTAAAAAAAAAATATTAATACACATTCAAAAAGAAGCTTATAAGAACATCCCCAATAGTACTTTATATTTTTTTAACTAAAATAGTTAAAAAGTTAGAATAAATAATCATTATTATTATTATTATTATTATTATTATTCTAACTATATTCTCTACTATAGTTAGTATTTGATGCTTTTGATTAAAATACAATTAAAAATATTTAGCATAAAAATATGGAGCTCCTTACATTTAGAGAGCTACCTATCCTTTTTCTATTATAGAAAACTAATTTTTATATTGTTCGACCTCATTTTTCAAGTTATATTTCCTATTTTAGCTAAAGAATGTATTTAGAGAGCATGATTGAAGATGATCTAACAATAATATTGCTACTGCTCCTAGGAATAAGCAAGAATGGCGATAACATAAATAGTCACTTGTATGAAATCCACACATCTTTTGATTTTTTCTTGAGCCAAACACATTCGAAAGTTATAATTATTTAGGGGTTGTCTATACATTTTGGTACTCTGTATTTTATCTAAATACAAGTTAGATACTCTGTGTTTTTAATAATGCTTATTTGGTACCTTGTATTTTAAAATCATATATATTTGGTATCCTAAATTCAAATTTTTTGATAAAATTTTATCAATATAATCAAATTATCTAAAATTTTATTAATTCTAAATTCAAATTTAATTATTTGATTACATATAACTAAGAACTATTTGGTTAAATTTATAAAATTGTATTGATTAAATTTTATTTTAAGGTACCAAATATGTACAATTTAAAAATATGAAGTATAAATTAAGTATTATTGATAATACAGGGTATCAAATATATTTTTCATGAAAACGGAAAATACTAGATGAGTATATTTACTTTTTTTTTTTTCAATATTAATAGAAAAAGTTTATTGTTTTTTTTGAAAAGTTTTTTAAGTAAATAAAATATAAATTATTACAAATGAGGATCATTTGTAATAATTATTATACTATATTATTATTACGCGTATATTGCACGCATATTTAGTTATATTTTTAGTTTTTATTTTTGTTATGTGTATTTTTGAAATTTTATAAATTAAAGGAAACTAATTAATTTTTTAATTTTGTTTTTTTAAAAATATTTAAGTTTTTAAAAATTTGAGGAAAATAAATATAAAATTTAAGATTATTAAAATTGAATATACTCCTAATATTAAAGATAACAGTAAAAAATAATAATGTTACAAATGATATATTAATATTTATATACATTTAAATTAATATAAAATTAGTATAAGGATAATTAACCTAAAACAAATAATATTTAAATTTATATATTTAAATTAATTAAAATAAATAATATTAATATTTATATATATATTTAAAAAATTAACCCTACTAATAACACCATTAAATTTAACAGAATATTCTTATATTCTTAAAATATTCCGTTAAACCAACAAAAATCCTTAGATAGACACATTTTATATATAAAAAATATATAAAAAAGTTATTAAACATTTTATAACTATTATAAACAAAAAAAAAAAATTAATTTTGACGTTTTGATTTTTTTTATTGTTCTCGAGCAGTTAATGAAATAGTACATATTTTAGCTAAATATATTGTAAACATATCAATTTCAAGATGATGACAGACCTATAACAAAATTTGAAACGAAATATTTTTTTTATAAAAATTAAAAATAAATATTAATTAAATTTTAATACAGTATCAATTTATCAATTTTAATTATTTTATCTTTACGTAATAAATAATTTTTCGTAACGTAACTTGATAAAATAATATTTAATTACTAAAAATATTTCTATTGAAGTGCTATATATTTTAGTACTTTTGAAAGAAAAAAAATAATGTGTTAAAATTATATATATTTTAATATATATATAAATTTTAAAAAATATAGAATAAATGTATATTTTATTTATTATTAATGGTACCATTAAAAAGGCAGGTTAATATTTTCAAAATAAAAGAACTTTAATACAATTTTTTTTTTTGGATGGTTAATACAAATATTAGTATTGTTTCCTTACAAAAAAAATTATTTATTTATTAAATATTTAGTTTATTTATTATTATCTTTATAAATAGCTAAACAATAATTGAGGGACAGATCAAACCCTTAACCTTATCATCAAGAGAACACTCCACATACCCTTTGTGCTATATATTTTTTAGGCTAATTAGTAATTTTTCCCCCGAACTTTGACATTGTAAAGACCGCTTAGTTTAATTTGGAAATTAGCAGATAATCACGTTTAATTATGAAATTATTTATAGCTATTTAAATAATTTATTATACTGTTATTATTGAATTCAGAGATGCATTTTTATGTCATGTAGTAGTTTTCATAATTTTGCATTCCGGTGCCCGGTATTTTGGAACTCGGTGTTTGGCTCAGTAAAAATCACAACTTAGTATGTTAGTAGGTTGAGACGGTTTATTAGACATTGGGAATGTCGGGAATGGCCGGAAATTTAGAATTTCCTAAAAATACCCCTTTAGTGTTAATTATGTTATTTTAGTGTGGAGGGGCAAAATGGTCTTTTTGCCCCAATGATATTTTGTCCTTTAGTGGGCTTTATTTGGTTGAATTAAGTGTTATTTAATATTAATTGTTGGCTGAAATGAGTATATTGATTTCCTTTCTTTTATTTTTCAAAGTCTCAAAAATTAGAAAGTTAGAAAATTTAAAAGAAAAACAAGCTTTTTCCTCTCAACCTCTCTCTCTCTTTTTCGGCCTCTTTAAAGCAGCAAGAACCTGGAATTTTCCTTTGATTTTCAAGCCCTTTCCCTTTCAATCTAAGTGTTCTTCAAGCCTTGGTAAGGTCCCTAACCTCTTCCTCTTGTATTTTATGAAGAAAATGTTTAAAAGATGATTGTTGCATGTGAATTGTTGTGATACTTGCTGTTGTGTTTTATTGTTGTTTCCAAAGGATTAATCTTGTTACTTTAAGTAGTTTAGAGTTAGTGAATGCATGATGGTTGCTTGGATTCAAGCTTTGAAATTTTTAGCTCAAGAATATGATTTTTTAAAGAAATGTGTTGAATCTGTTAATTGCTTGCTGTAGTTGGTTGCTTTCATTTTCAGAGGTTTAATTATGCATGATTATGTAGGTTTAATCTGGTTTGATTGCATGTTAGTTGATTCTAACCAAGTTTGAGTTTTGAAACTCAAAGTTTGGGCTTTAATGGTGTTTTTCGTTTCTGTGCATTCTAGGTGAATTTAATGCTTTGGAAATGTTATTTGGGTTATATGGAATAGGTCTGGAAGGTTTGAGGTGATTTGGGTTGGATTTGTTTGAGTTGTGAATTTTTGAAAAATTCCTGCGAGGAACCGGAATTTCGGTTGTGCAACCGGAATTCCGGATGAGGGTCCAGGAATTCTCAGAACGGATTCGGTTGCGGAATCCGGTCTCTTAGGTTGGGGAATTTTCAGATACCTTAGTTTTCCTCGATTTTATGTTTTTGGGGTATTGCCATGCTTTTTATCGATAGGGAAACTTTTAGTTCCTAGTTTAAGTCCCCGGGAAGTGATTTAGCGTATCACTTATAGTGTTGTGATTTTTATGGTTTAGGAGCACATGTCCGCGCAGATAGTTCCAGTCAGGTTGACCGGCACACCTGAATTCGGAATCCAGGTAAGATTAGTATAACAGTATGCATATGTAGATTACATGTTTAGCGTGCATGTAGGAAGCCTGTTAGATTACATTAGATATGTATGTTGGCTTCGAACTATTCAACTGTGTCACGTCGGTACAGGCTGGAGTATGACCGACGGCGGAGTATGACCGTTCGGCCGATTAGTGACACTGTATCACGTTGGTACAGGCTGGAGTATGACCAGCAGCCGGAGTATGACCGGTTCGACCGATCAGGCTGATACTTAGGTTGGTGGTTCCGTACTATTTGACGTATCACGTCGGTACAGGCTGGAGTATGACCAGCAGCCGGAGTATGACCGGTTCGACCGATCAGGCTGTTACTTGTCAATAGTACCGTCCCTATGAACGTTCAGAACTCAATACCGTGTTGGACACGGCAGTTAGGGGGACTCAGTATCGTGTTGGACACGGCAGTTAGGGTTATGATCAGGGGTATGGGCGTCTGATCATGACCGGGATTTATGTATGAGTGTTATTATGCTTTTCTTACTGAGTCTGTCGACTCACAGTGCTATGTTTATGTGTAGGTAAAGGCAAGGCTAGAGCTGATGGACCGTGAACGAGCCTATGAAGATTGTACATGTTGGGGCGGTTAGGCCTGGAGCGTACGATCATCGGGACAGCGAGGCTATTTTTTGTAACTAGTCGCTAGGCGACAATTATTTTGTATAAACAGTTGACTTTTGTAAATGATTTTGTAATCGGGATCCCGAGTCTTTTGTATAAATATTTTTATAAGTTTAATTAAAAAACAAAAATTTTAATTAATCACGTTTTCCATAAACCTCGTTGATTAGCAATGAGCTGCACAGCATGTTTAAAAATCACGTAATATGCCTATGTTAGTTAGGGTGTTACAGACATGTACTAAATCATGCTCTCTGAACTTTTTTGGCTAGTACATATCAAAGTTTGAAAGGCATGATTTGGTAGATATCAAAGTCTGGGGAGCATGGTTTAGTACATAAACAATCATTGAAACAGTAAAATTGAATGAAATTAGACAAAAGTCCTTAAATCTAACAATCTCAATAGTTTAGGGGAAATTTTTAACAGCCAAAAAAGTTTAGGGGACATGATTTGGTATATGTCAACGTTCGAGGGGAAAAATTGCTAATTAGCTTATTTTTCATGAAATTAGATGAATTGAATATTTATATATTAATTTTAACTTTTTTGAGGCCTTCAAAATTATGGGATCTGAGGCTTAGGACTCGGCTTCTCCATCCTCTAATCGACCCTAGTTCAATAGTACTATTTAGTGACTAGTGGTATGATTATCCCAGATATATTAAGAACTTTATTATAGTTGAGTTCATTGTTCAATGATATTCTTAGTTCTTGGCTCCTTCAAGCTCTTATTTTAAAAAAAAAAATAATAATAACAAAAAAATGGAGCTTTTTCATTTTTACATTTCAAATAGTTTTTTTATATATATATATATTTTTACAGAATTCTACATAGAAACTTCTATTATAACTAATTGAACAATTTAAATCGCAACAAAAATCCGTATAACAACCCACATAGAAATTACCGAAAAAATTACTTTAGAAATCCAAATTGTAAATTTGAAAAAAAAAATTAAAAAAATAGTATATAAAGTAATTTTTCAAAAAAAGTTGAATGAGGGAGATTTCAAACTTGTGTGATACTACCAAGACTGCCGTAAATTACTTTTGTTGATATACCATCTTATACTATAACTTTGGGAGCTTTAATAATGCTAGTGAAAAGAGAACATTGTCTTCACCCCCACTCCTTTTCACTCTCTTATTTTATTTTATTTTTTTGGATTCGAATAAGAGACCCGAGAAGAAGACATGTAATTTCTATATACTTCCATAATATATAAAATTATATATTTCAATTACAGAAGTGAATTTGGTAATTTTTATTTTATTAATAGCATAAACTTGTTAGCCTTAAAATATGAGGGGTTAATGATATTTCATGTAAAGAAAAAGGAGTAAACATAATAAATTGATAGAGAAGGATAATAATGAATACAATAATGGACAAATAAAATAATGATGCAAGGGGTGGCCATGGAATGGAGGCCACTAAAAACTAGGAGGTGTTAAGCCTCTAATTGTAGCACTAAAATACTAGTCTAATTAGTATTATTAGACCAACAAAGCAAAAGCAAGAAACGAGGGAGCTTTGTCACTCATTTTCATCCTCATTTTGATTCTTCTTGCCTTTTATTTAAAGAAAAAAAAAATCATTGTTGACCTCCAACCCTCCTCCCCCTTCTTTACCCATATGCTAATTTGCATTTAAACATTATTCTTCATATTTAATTACTAATTTATCCTTTTTATTTTGTCTAATGTTTAGTATTGTGCCAAATTTTATGACAATTATATTTTAGCTTAATAGAGTTAAGAAAAAAAAAATCATCTAATGTAATGTTAAAGTTCAAAAAGTGTGTTAAATTTTGTATTATTGTATATTTATTTTGAATTTAGTATTAAAATGGTAAATTTGACACAATATAACAAAGTGGAACCATGTGAACTATTATGCAATATGCATGGATAAACATAATTTTGAGTTACTTTTTATTTCAAATTTAGTATTCATATTATATTCAAATTATCTTAATAATTGGTGGGAGAAATATGAATTCCATATTCAAATTCATCTAATGCATTGGATCACATTTCATTATGATAATTACATTTATATTTTATTTTAAATTATTTTTATCTGGTTATAATAATATAACCACATTCAACCACTTTAGAGGATCAAGTAGTGTTATTGAAAAATAAATGTCATTCAACATCACCAAAATTTAAAAATAGACAAACGAATCAACAAATAATAATAATAACAATGAAAAGTGGTTATATTATTAATGAATGCAAAGAAAAAAAAAAGAAGAAGATCAGATACAACAACATCAAATAAACATTCATAATTATATCAACAACTTCAAATATACCAATTTGAAAAGTCATCTTATCACCACATTATAACCTAAAATGCATAAAATAATAAAAATAAAATTCCATTACATAATAACATAGGAATCAAAACAATACTATAATCTAATAAGATATATATATAGGGATATGATTTTGCTGTATTTTCACATATTGTAATTCGTAATGTACGGCAGCCGTCAGATGAGAGAGTTATTTGATCTGACGGCTGAGATTGATTTAGAAATAATTAGAGTTAAAAAGTAGAAACATACCCTGACACTCATTTAATTACCTTGAGACTCATATAATGTACCACGAAATACAATCCACAAAATTATATCCCTGTATATATATTTTTATTTTTTACAGAAGAGAGAATGAGAAATGATATTATTACCAAATTGAAGAACAAGTGTCTTTAGAATCATATCAAAATACACAAACAATAATTTTCCTAAAAGGTCCCACCATCATAAATCAAATCGAAGGTTAAATTAGTAATTTCATGCTGACACACCAATACCATTGCACAGACCAAAAAAAGGCAGAAATATATTATTTAATAATAATAATAATAATAATAATAATAATAAAGGATTCTGGTGAGAGAGAAAGAGATAGAGAGAGAGAGAGAGAGTAGGAAAAGAAAGGTGATGAAGGCGATGAAGAATTCCACAAACGCAGCAACAGCAACAACACCAACACCAATTCCCCGTACAAATGGAATCATCGTCTTTCTTCTTAACCGCAACCACTCTTTACTCTTCTTTTCTCCACCAACCAATTATTTCCTCTCTCTTCTTCTCCATTTTCATTCTCCTTTTCTAGCTATCCCTTTCTCTTTCCCTCTCTATCTCTATTCACTCTTTATTCCCTTTCTTTCCATCCATTCTTGCTGCTGAGATCTTCTTCCATCTCTCTTTGCTACTCTAGTACCATAATCGGGTCTGTTCTCTTTTGGGGTTTTTTTTTTCTGTTTGTTTGGCGAGAAAGAAAATTCTGGGAAGGGGAAAAGAAAGAAAAATAAGATGTGGGTAATTCAATTCGAACAAAGAACGCTGATTCTTCAACTGGGTTGTACTTAATTTTTTGGCTTTTTTTTTGTTTTGTAGGGATATGTTTGGAGGTGATAATAGCACTAGTCCTTTGTTCCCTGCTTTGGTTGAGGAGAACCAGCTTCAGTATCCTCCCAATGCATTCCCTCAGCTGCAATTATTTGCAGATTGTGATTGTGAGTGTTTCTTTCTCTTTTTGTTTTGTTAAAAAATCTTAGATCTTTAGTGTAGACGATTAAAGGTGGAAATGAAGGTGAATTCTTGATGTGCTTTGCATGAGTGTATAATATCTTTATCTGCATATAACCTCTTTGGTAGAGACAAATATGAGTTACATTACTACAAGCAGTTAAATTTTGTAGCAAAATAAAGAGATTTAAATGATATTCACACTATATCTCCAGATGTTTGGTGCCTAGTAATGATTTTAGTTTGGAGAGATGCTACTCGGTTCACAAGCTTCCTTTTATTCTTTAAATTATGTCTCAACAAGTTGTGTTAGCTTTCTTTTCCATCTTGTTTCATGGACCACCAAGCTACATTCTTTTGGGGTTAATGCATTTATTTAGCACCATTATTAACTACATTGCTAGTGTGCTGTCATTGGAGTTGTTTTGCAACTTTATTAGAACCTTTACTTCTCTCCAACCTCAACTCAAACCCCAACTCCAACTCCACCTTTATCCTCTTTGGTAAATAGCCACAACAATCTGTGGTACACCCAAGCTTTGTTATCTTTCCAACTCCATCATCTCCACCTTCTGAGTTTTATCCTATTATATTACTTGTCTTCTTATGTCTTTTGAAATAGTTTTTGGCTGCCAACTTGTCATTGCTATTGTATGTTTTGTCATTTTCCCTCCTTGACATTTTTATCATTTGATTATAGTTATTGGTTTCTTTATTACCTACCTTTCCAAATTATGATAAGTATCTCAGTTTTGGGGTGTAGTCTCTCATGAATCAATGTCTCCATTTTTCACAGATACAGTTGGCTGCAATGTTGGTCAGATGAACCATATGGCGAACAAGCATATAGCTTCAACAGACCTACCAAATCATAGAAGACTCCCAGAGACAGATTCCAATTTAGTACAACAAAAAAATCTGATATCTATTAATAATTACTTTTGTCAAGATAAAGCTGGTCACTCTGGAAGCATTTTGAACCCAAACCCTGTGTCGACCGGCCTTAAACTTTCATATGAGGAGGAAGAACACAACTCTTCTGTTACTTCAGCTAGTGAGAATTTAAAAGCTGTTCTCCCTGTTATTTCCTCAGTCAATGACAATCTGAAGGTCGAGATTGATCGGCAGAAAGAAGAATTTGACCAGTTCATTAAAGCTCAGGTAATTCACATTGTTTTTCAAATCAACTTACATTGCCATTTAACTTGGAACATTCTAAAAAAAATATGGAGTAACTGTTTAGACACATCACACATAACATGATCTATTATGTTCTAAACAAGTTTATTCAGTTCGTTAAGTTTCTTTGCAATGTTTCCACAATTCATGGTGTTTCATCGCATTGTTTGTCCATAAAGGTGCAAATTGTTACCAACTCTATTGAACTTTTACCAACCATTTGCCTTTCTCGGCTTATTCCATTTTGTAGGAAGAGAAGATCTTCAAGGGTGTAATGGAGATGAGGCAAAGACAGACAGTTTCCTTTCTAAACGCAGTTGAGAAAGGAGTTACCAGGAAGTTACATGAAAAGGAAACTGAAGTAGAAAACATGAATCGCAGGAACAAGGAACTAATGGACAGAATCAAGCAGATCACTGTGGAGGTTCAGACTTGGCACTACAAAGCAAAATACAACGAGTCTGTAATCAATTTCTTGAAGAGCAACCTACAGCAGGTGATAGCACAAGGTGCCATACATGTAAAGGAGGGCTGCGGGGACAGCGAGGTAGATGATGCAGCCTCTTACACAAACATGAATCATCTCGGCTCTGTGGGTGTCTCTGGATCTGCGGTTACTGGTAAACCGATCAACTGCAGAGCTTGCAAGGTTAGAGAAGTTTCAATCTTGTTGTTACCTTGTAGACACCTTTGTATGTGCAAAGATTGTGAAGGGTTTATTGATGTATGCCCTGTCTGCAACATAGTGAAGACTGCAAGTGTGCAAGTATACATGTCTTAAAGTTGTAATATGTTAATGAGGGAATGTATATTTTATTTATTTTATTAATACACTTACTTGTAATTGTCTTTCCCTAATTGGAAGGATTTATTTATTTTATTTATGATGTTTACTACAACATCTAATGATTATGGGTTTCATTAGAAGCTCAGTCACAAACACATAGACACATCATAGTCTCCATTCACTTTTGGTAATGGCAAAGAAAAGTAAGTGGTTGCAATCTTGGTGGTTCTTAACTTAAGCCAGCTTTCTTGTTGTGTCTTCTTTTGTCCCTTTATATTTTATTTGAAATTTCACTTTGTATTAAACAAAACTTATAACAGGGAAAACAAAAAACAAAGCTTTTTGTCCAATTATGAGTAGCAAACGTGGGAACAACAAGATGGTATTGGTTCTTGTGTTAATGGGAAGTGCAATAGTATATTTATCTAATTGGGAAAAAAAAAATCAATCTTTATCAAATTAAATCTCAACTGGGAGTAGGCCTGGCCGGCTCTACATCTTATATACATTAAATATTTAACCTGGTATCTGGTTTGGCCCTTTCATCCTATTGCTGCAGAACTATGGGAAATCAAGTTGGGACTTAATTTAGGTGCCGTTTGGTAACACTTTTGTTTTTTAATTTTTTAATCACAAAATGAAAGTAAAATTTTTGTTTTTAAAAAATTTATTTTTGAAAAACAAAAATACGTTCTGTAACCACTTTTGTTTTTCAATTTTAAAAACAGAAAACAAAAGTGTGTTCTGTAAAATTCATTTTTATTTTTATTTTTTGATTTTATTTAAGTCGGGTTTAGGTCCGGGGTCGGATTCGGGTTCAAGTGAAAAGCCGGGCTGTGGGGAGGGGATTTGGGTCCGGATCTGGTCGTAATCCAAAAGATTGATTAAGAAAAAAAAAAACTGTTTAAAAAAATATGGAAAGTAATTTTTTTTGTTTTTAAAATTTTGATTTCTAATTATAAAAATTGAAAAGTAAAAAAAGTTTTATAGAACAAATTTTTGAAATTTTTTTTTCACTTTTCTATTTTTAAAAACAGAAAACTGATTAAAAAAGTGTTACCAAACGCCACTCTAGTTAAAGAGCTGAATTTGATTCTTGTGATTGTCAACTCAATTTACTGAACATCAAGGAGAGGTACTCTAATGGTCTTGAGGCTTGATAAGTCGTACTGTACCTTATTGTATTTGTATGATATTATATTAAATTATATTTTATAAAATATTGTTATGTAAAATTATATGTGATATTATTTTTTATGAATATATAATATTTTAGTATATATTAAATTTAATATAATATTATATAATAATATGATATATAACTCAATTTAATATCTAATTTAATCCAATCTAATTACAAAAAATTGGATATCCAATTACAATTGGATTGGATTAAATGCTAAAAGTTGGATTCTAATTGTATTAGATCGATTATTAGATGTCAATTTGAAAATCCAATTAAAAACCGATCTAATCCAATTACATTTATGTACATTAAAAAATTATTTATATTGATTTATATAATAAAAACTAATAAAAAAAATATTATATTTTTAGTGGCTTTTTTATGAAATTTGTACCACTTGGTTGTTCTATATATTCATTTTCATGATATTTTGTTATATTTTATTACTTGGACATATTGTTATTTCAAACGTTTGGTTATATTATGCTTGTAACAATAATATTTTTATGGAGTATTAATAAAATAAATGGTAATATTTAATTTTTACGTTTTTTTTTTTAACAAAAATAATTCATTAAACAACAATATCCGCTATCACAATAGATTGAAGAGCATGTGGAATATTGCTCTCAGTAAAAAGACGATCAGACCAAAAACAAGCATCGCGAGCAACACAATGTGCGGCTTTGTTAGCAGATCGTTTAACATGACAAATAGAAACATTATGTAAAGAAGAAAGAATCAATTGACACTCCTGAACAAACAAACCAAAAACTGATGGAAGAGCAACCGAGCTATTAAGAGCTTGAACAACAGCAATACAATCTGTCTCAACTAGCACATTGGACAAATTCTTCGACTTTAACCAACTAAGAGCCTCCTTGACGCTCAAAACTTCAGCCACAGCCGGCTGACAAGCCCCAAAATGCAAAGAGGAACTAGCTTCGATTAACTTCCCCTGACAATCCCTAATGACCATGCCCGTACCATATTGAGATGTTGCCTCAAAAATTGCCCCATCCGTGTTGATCTTCAGCTTTCCAGGAGACGACTTTACAACAGTAGCATCAAACAACAGCGGTTCAAACCTGTTCTCTTGAGCCAACAGCCAACTAGAATGACACGACCTTGCCACTCGAACCACATCTGCAACCTGAGAAGAACGCCCCTGCCAAAGAAGCTCATTTCGAGCTTTCCCAATACCCCATGCTACCATCAAGAGCTCATTCACCAAAGCCACTCTACCCCCTGACAGAAATGCCTTAAACCAATCGGCGAAGGTAGATTCTGCAGAGAAATGTAACCCCACACCCGACGTATGCCAACATGATTGAGCAAAATGGCAGCCAACCAAAACATGAAAAATGGTTTCTTCATCAGAATTACAAAACACACAGCGAGGATCCACAGGAACATGTTTTGTACGCAATTGGGTACGAGTTGGGAGACACCCCGAGATAGCTTTCCAAGCGAAGTGAAGAACCTTGGGGGGGACTTTAACTTTCCAAAGAACCTTCCATAAGTCAGACTCTAACTGAACACCCCATTCACCTTTCAGTTCTTGAAGATAGCCGTAGGAGCTCTTAACCGAGTGAAACCCATTCGACTCTTTACCCCAAAACCAAGAATCAACATTGACATTATCACTTAGAGGAACCTGCATTATCAACTCGATATCCCTTGCCTCAAACAAATCATGCAAGACCTCAAGATCCCATTGCTTACGATCGATGTGCATCAACTGCGAGACCGTACTATGAGCCAACACAGGAAGTCTAGAAATGACACAAGGGTCCACATCAGAAACCAGCCAAGGGACATTAAGCACAGGGGTAGACACACCAGACCCGATTCTCCTTCTAGCACCATCACGAACCAGTCGTTGTGATTCAAACACACTCCGCCATATAAAACTTGGGTTCGGATCTATCTCAACCGTAAGAAAATTACCATTTGGAAAGTATCGGGCCTTGTAAATACGTCCCACAAGAGAATCTTCATACAGAAGAAGGTGCCATCCCTACTTTCCTAACAAGGAAAGATTGTAATCCCGCAAATTACGAAAGCCAATCCCACCTGAATTCTTGCTTCTACAAAGCCGACGCCAACTGAACCAACTGACACATTTTGTTCTATTAGTAGATGACCCCCACCAATACTTTGACATTAAGCTCTCAAGGTGTGAAACAGTCTTAACCAGAAGAAGGAACACAGACATCGCATAGGTTGGCAACGCTTGAGCCACCGTTTTGAGCAATTGGATATTCAATTAAAAAATTGATCCAATTCAATTAGTAATTGGATTGGATTGGATTGGATTTTGAGGTATAATTAGATTGGATCGGATGATAATTTTTCAAATCCAATTACTAATTGGATTGGATAGGATGCAAAAAAAAAAGGTTAGATTGGATCGGATGCCCGCCCCTAGTGGAAAGGGCATTATATTAGAATGACATTTCTAATATTTTAAAATGCAACAAAATAAAAAAATAGAATAAAAATTGTTTCTAAAGTGGCATGAAAAGTAAATAATTTTTTTTAAAATTTATTTATTTATTTATTTTTTACATATATTTATTAATTTTTTTTTTGAAAAAGTTTCAATTTTATTAATCAATCAAATCGGCAATTAACAAAGAATGAAGGTCCATAGGAATAGAACCTTCAACAAAATGACAACCTGACCAATAACAAGAGTTTCTCGCAACACAGTGAGCAACTCTGTTAGCAGATCGCTTAACATAACAAATCTCAACATTTTGTAAACTAGATAGTATCTCATGACATTCAGAAACCAATAAACCAAATAAAGAAGGCATCCTAATTGAAGTGTGCAAAGCTTGTAGTGCAACAAGACAATCCGTTTCCACAATGACACCTTGAACCACTTGATCTTCTTTCTTCTTTATCCAACTTAACGCTTATTTTATGCCTACCATTTCTGCAATTTCAGGCTTATTACAGCCATGGTTATACACAGAAAAAGCTTCAATCAGAGACCCAGTGTTGTCCCTGATTACCACACCCGAACCATATGCATTATCAGCATGAAAGACAGCCCCATCTACGTTTATTTTTAGCATGTTTACAGCAGGTTTTACCCAACGCTCCCCACTGTCATAGGTTCCCGAAGGCACCAGCAGTGGCTCAAATTTTCTTGAGTTAGCGTTTTTCCATTGTGCTAAAGTTAAACGAGCAGTGAACATCACATCAGCTGCAGAGTAAGATTTCTGTAAATGAGGTAGTAATGAAAAAGTGTTTCCGTAAATGGAAGAAGGGGAATGTAAATATATTTATTTTTTTAAATGAGGTAGTAATGAAAAAGTGTTTCCGTAAATGGAAGAAGGGGAATGTAAATATATTTCTCTTTCTCATGTTTAAACTTAAAGAAGTAATTTTGGGCATAAAAATAGAGTAAATGGCCTTATTTCTCACTCCAGATTTCTCTATCGAGTAAAAGTTAATGTATCTTTTTTAGAATAATAAAACAAATGTTCTTTTTTACTTTTTGTTACCTAAAATACTCTTCATTATATATAAGGTATTATCATGTTGTGGTATATAAGTTTATTTTTCAATTATAATTGGAGAATGGTATATACTGTAATGGATGAGTATATTTTATTTGATGAATGATTTTTTTGGGTGTTCACATTTTATTTTTATTAAGAAGTGTTGATATACATCAACTATAAAACTAGTTATCGTGTATATCAGAATATGAATTATATATTTCATGCTAACTTAAAGAGAAAAAAGTTATGATATATCAATTGTTTGTACTAAGATAAAAACCAATTGATGGAATATTAATTTTTAGTTTGTGGTATATACATTTTGTATTATGATATATACATTTTGTGTACTAAAAATTAACATTCAGCAAAATAAAATAATCAAATTTGGATTGTATAAAAATGTACCCCAATCCTAATCTAATATACCATTATAAAAAAAAATTATTGTACTAGCGAAGTAAAAAAATAATATATGTATATATGTACAATCTTAAACATAAAAATAATATATATACCTCAATCAAATATATTTATATCTCAAACTTAAATTAATATTCTACGTTTTTTTTAATAGTGATATACCTTACAGAAATATAAATATACCAAAAAATTAATATTAGTGATGCACTTAATTTTTTTTATTTTCTCCATGATATACTAAATCACGTAAAATAGATATACCAATTAATTAATAGGTTTTTTTTTATTCTTTCTCTTAATATTCATAAAAGACATATACTATTTTTTTATTTATATAAAAATATATACTACTCTTATATACCACAATTCAAATTAGATATATCAAATTTTTTTGACGTAATCACATTTAAAAATTAATATAGCATCATAATGAGAAATAAAAATACCAAAAAATTAGTTTAATATTAATAAAAATACCAAAAATTTAGTTTAATATTCCATAATTTTTTTTTTCTTTCCTTTTTCATTTACCATAGAAAATAAAAAGAATATGTCCCAATAAATATAACCATACCTCAAACTTAAATTACTATTCCACATTTTTTTTCCTCTTTCGTTCTTCATATACCAACCAAGAATAATATACCACATTATTAAAGTAATATACTCGAATATGAATATACTGTAATATACTTTATCTTTCGTTCTTCATATACCACTCCACATAAAAATAATATATCACACTATTAAAGTAATATACTCGAATATGAATATACTGTAATATATTTTATTTTTCGTTCTTCATATACCACCTCACATAAAAAATAAGGCTAATTAGGATTTTTGCCCCCTGAACTTTGACATGTACCCTGAACTTTTAAGGTCATTGAAAATGCCCCCTGAACTATTGAAATTGTTGGATTTAAGGACTTTTTTCTAATTTTAGTAAAAAAATCTAACATGGATGAAAGTTCAGAGGGCATAATTTAGTACATGTCAAAGTTCGAAGGACATGATTTGGTAGATATCAAAGTCTGGGGAACATGGTTTAGTACATAAACAATCATTGAAATAATAAAATTGACTTTGATATCTACCAAATCATGTCCTTCGAACTTTGACATGTACTAAATTATGCCCTCTGAACTTTCATCCATGTTAGACTTTTTTTACTAAAATTAGAAAAAAAGTCCTTAAATCCAACAATCTCAATAGTTCAGGGGGCATTTTCAATGGCCTTAAAAGTTCAGGGGGCATGATTTGGTACATGTCAAAGTTCAGGAGGCAAAAATTTTAATTAGCCTAAAAATAATATACTACACTATTAAAGTAATATACTCGAATATCTTTATCTTTCGTTCTTTATGCACTACGTCACATAAAAATAATATACCACACTATTAAAGTAATATACTGGAATATGAATATACTATAATATAAAAATTCCTTAGAAATTAAGATCCCTTCAGTGCAACTTAGAAAAGATAAAAAAAAAAAAAAGCACAATGTAACCATTAAAGCTTTACTCAACCTGATAATTTATAGCTTCTTTGATTAAAAAAAAAATAAGAGACATTTACTAAGTAGGAGGCGAGATGGTCTGAACACGAGAGAATGAAAAGAGGATAGAAATGTAGGGTTAATTATTCAAGGTTCAAATTGTAATTTCATCATCAAATTTTTATCCAAATAATTATTTTCCTGACTGTTTATGAAAAAGAACATTTACTATCTTAATTTTTAATTGTGAATCATTTTGCATCTCAACCCAAAAAAATATTCCTAAACAAAAAATCTTACATGTTTAAGTCTAACAAACATGTTTTTGTCTTTGGGAACCAATTAATTACTATGTTGACTGTACTCTAAAATTAAAAGTGATTTTAAGCACCTATTTCCTAAGCAATTGTACTATAATTAGGAAATAATCACTAATTAGGCCTTGGATCTTGTTTGTAGATGGCTTTTCACCTAATAATAAAGGGTTGAGATGCAAAATGACCTTAAATTTGGTAACTAAGTTAGTAAATGTCCACTTTTTAAAAAAATTAAGAAAATGGCCAAATCTAATAAATTAGCTAATAAAAATTATAAAAATAGATTTATCACATATTTTTTTTAAAAAAATATATATAATAACAAAATTAAGTTACACAATTTTTTTAGTATTGCATATTAATATATTGTAACAAAAATAAATAAATATATTATATCATTTAAATATATACAGCAGTATTAAATATATCGTAGTACAAAAAATTAATATACACTAGTAATAAAATTATATACCCCAAAGAAATTATAACAATACTAAATTAATACTCAAAAAATATATATCATGCTAACAAATTATATATATCACCATTAAAATATGAATACATACCAAAAAATTTAGAGAAAAAAACAGAAAAATACAAAAAAGAAAAAAAAATTACAAAAATACTTTGGGCCAGCCCATTAAACATTTATACAGTCCACATACAAATATTTACAAAAATACCACATGCACTAAGCCTTCAGCTGTAGAGAGCGAACCATGAAGATGAAAATACCTCGATCGTTTCAAAACCGCAAAACAACCAAAATGAAACCAAAACGTGGAAAATACAACTATTAATTCTGGCGAAATTAACTGGAAAAGAAGACCTACAATGATCTAAACAGAAAATGACAAAAAAAAATCAGAAACACTATGAAAAAACTGAAATTACACATTTGTTTTCTGTTATATTCGATCAAAATAACTCCCCCTAATATCGAAATCTATATTCATGAAATGTAGATCTGTAACAAACAGATCTGGAGCTCCCACCAAATCTAAAACAATGTATGATGTGAAAAATTTAAAAAAAAAACCTCATGAATAATACATCTACGTTATATGCAGTTGCATTTTAATTAATTGATTACTAGTTTCCAATATAAATATATTTTTTTAGAAACACAATAAGAAGAATAAATTCGAATTAAGGTACAACCAGTTACGTATAAGCAGGGACGGACCCATTAAGAGTGATGTGGGGGCTATAGCCCCCGCGAACAAAAATATTGCCTTTTAAAAAATTAAATGTAAATTTTTTAATTTAATAATTATAGGCCAAAATAGTAGAAAAGCCCCCACTAAATTAGATAAATTTAGTAAAAGTAATTATAATGTAGCTATAAATATTTTTTTACGATAAATAAGCCCCCACAAAGTAAAAATCCTGGGTCCGTCACTGCGTATAAGTCTGTTTATTTTTTGTTTTGGTTGCCTTATAGTTGCATTATCGTTTTACGATAGTTTATATATTATGCAGGAATTTAATTTGACGGGGACTAAGAAATAGTAGTTATACATAGTAAGTTTTGTGCAAATAGTTGCATATTAGTTTTATAATGAAATAACATATGCAAGTAGCAAAACTATAATAAAACTACTAAACAACTGTATGCAAACTAAAATACAGGAAAAACTCTTTGAACATCAACATCCATAATAAATCTCATTGTTACCCATTGATGATATAAAAATGGACAGGAAACAACTACACAAAAAACAAATTAAAAAAAATATATACAGAAAGTGTTTACACTATTAAAAAACTATGAAAAAACTATTTCAAAATGAGAAATAATAAAATGAAGAAACTGAAATGAAAAACAATAAAACATCTCGAAAAATAAAAACTAAAAAAAAAAAACAAAATAAAATAGAAATTAAGACTAAACAAACGAAAATGAAAAATTCATAAAAAGAACAAATAAATTAAGCTAAAAAAATAGAAACACTAAAAAGCCAAACAAAACTAAAAGAAATGTTAAAATAAAAAACTTAAAATAGTAAAATCAATAAACACAAAACACACTAATGTCAAATACGAAAAATAATTCAAAAAGGGGGGAAACGTAAAAGAAACCGAAAACAAACCTGAGATCGAAGACCAACTCCATCTTAATCATTTTTTGAGCATCATCTTGATGAATTTTTCCTGGGCAGCAACCTTTGATTTTTTTTTTTAGGAGGAGCTTGCTCACGTTTCAACAATTGAGGAGCAAAATCGGAGTCATCGTCTTATTCCTATTAGCTACAGATTTCAACCCCATTTTAGAACTTTTCTTTGTCAAAGGAGAAGGAGAAGAGTTCAGCTATGGAGGTTTTATTTTTAGAGAAAAAAATTGAAAATTATAAAAAAAAAAAAAAAAAAGAAAAGAAAAAAATAAGGGAGTGATGTAAGGTGTGATTGACATAAGTCATCAATCAATGACAATAACGTGTGTGGTTGCATGCATGGATTGTGTGTGCAAGTGGTAAAAGTGTAATAAAATAAAGTTAATGTGTATAAATGTTGGTTTAACCGTGTGAAGATATATATGTAATAAAGTGTGTATTTTGTATTTTTGGTGTAAAAATTTCAAAAATTTATATACAATAAAATAGAAACTAAATATCATATTAAATATAAATAATATATTATAGACAACAAAAATCATATACCATACAATAAAACGTATATACCTACAATAAAAAATAAAACAAAATAATATAATATTATTAAAAAAAAATTATATATATCATATTAAAAAAAAATTATATATCACCTTTATGTATACTAAAATAAAAACTAAACATTCATTATCTAAAATAAAATGATATACTATACAATAAAACTTATATACCATATAACATAAAATATATACCTTACAATAAAAATATATATAATAATAACAACAAATAAAAATAAACATATATAGGATGCTAATAAAATTATATATCATGTCAACAAAAGTACAATAAAAAATAAAACTTAAATATTATTTTAAAAAATTATATACCGTATAACAAAAAATACATATACTATACACCAAAATATATATACAAATAATAATAATAATAAAAATATAGATTACTAATATATATATGTATGTATACTATACTAACCAAATTATATACCACAATTAAAATATATATACCATGATCATTGTATATAATAAAATAAAAACTAATTAAATATTATTTAAAATAAATAATCATACAATCAAAAAATATAAAAATAATAATTAAATATATGTAGCATGGCAATAAAATTATATACATACATTAAAATATTTTTATTATGTTAATAAAATTATATACCACTATTATACATATCCAAAACAACTCATAGAAATAAATAAATATCATCTAAGAATAATAATATACCATACAACAAAATAGAAATATACCGTACAACAAAATCTATATACCAATAACCCAAAACAACTCATAAAAATTTTAAAAAATTGACATAACTTTAAAATAAAAAAGATTTTAACAAAACTAATATAGATATACCATAATGTTTAAATAATTTGCTTCTAATTCTAAAAAATAAAAAAGTAAAAAAAAAATTGAAATAAGGACATTTACTAACATAGTCTTATGATTTAGGGCCATTATAAGAATATTTTTATATTAAAGGAAATATATTTCTATTTAAGGAAATAAATTTCTATTTAAGGAACTAAATAAATAATTGATTTTCTGATAAATGAATATCTTATATTCATTGAATCTGGACAGAATCAATTATGTAATATTCTATGTATGGTCAGATTTCTATATTCATTACCTGATTTGATTTCCTGAATTAATTGTCAAAATAATTTGACAATTAATGTGGCGCAGATACTGATGGAGTATCTCACCTATAAATATAGGGTCTCGGTCCCCGAGCTCCTCACTCATTCTAATTATTCAGCAAATTCCATCTAAAGAGAGTTGAGAGAGCGAGGAAGCCCGATTACCCACATCAATCGGTTTCTTTTGCAGATCATGCTTATGTGGGACTAAAGCTCAAAGATTCAATGGCTGGAGGTATTTCGATTCTTAAATTATAGTGCATATATTATTTATTAATTCCGCACTTTATTCATAATCATGTATGTTTTAGTCTATACAAATAAATATCTAACAGTTGGTATCAGAGCGGTTTTATCTCTGCCTTGATTTTATTTGAGTTTCATATATATATACATATATACACTATTCATATATATATATTTGTTTCTTTCGGTTCGTGGTGTATATGTATATACTCATATTCATATAATTCCAAGTCTATATATACTTTTCATAAGTATATACATATATATATCTTTATTCATACTGTTTATATATATATTATATACTTATACACGTATTGTATATATATATATTTTCATTTTTCTTTACGTGTATATATGTTTATATATATATTGTATATTATATATATATGTTTTATCGCATAATACATTCATAATATTCATTTTCATTTTATGTGATATATACATGCATATATATAACATAAAGTTATCGGTTAAAGTTTATTTTTTCCGTTTTTCATTTTTATTTTTCGGTGTTTATTTTGAATTCTATATACATTACTATATTCGTATGGTATTATAGATCGATCTAAGCATTGAAAATCTCTTGAAAAACTTAAGGATGGAAATTTTTTTCAGGTAAAACTTTTTCGGACCCGATTAACTTTGTGATATTAAAGTTTATATTTTTTCGTGTTTTCGTGCATAAAATCTATGTGGATCTCTTTATTATTTGATTTAGAATATTTTAGATTTGAAAACACGCAATTTCGTCGTCGGAATTGTCATTTTCGATCAGATTTGGGTCGGGTTCGACGGACCCGCGTGCAGAAAAACGGGTAAAAATCGACCCGGTTTGGCTAGAGAAGACGACACAAACGACATGTCGTTTGTTAAAAAACGACGTGTCGTTTGTCAAAAAATGACGTGTCGTTTTTCAAAAATGACGTGCCGTTTTTCAAAAACGACGTGTCGTTTGAAAGGCTTTTATTGCAGTTGTCGTTGTTAAAACGACATGTCGTTTTTCGTCTTGAGAGCAGCCCTTCAGAGATAAAAACGACGTCTCGTTTTTTCCCCTTGTGGAAAAACGACGTGTCGTTTTGCATGCATTTTCAGCCACTTCAAACTTGGAAAAAACGACATGTCGTTTTGATTTTTCAAAAACGACATGTCGTTTGGCAGTGTGATTTTTTCAAACAAAAAAAAAAAAAAGGGAAAAATTTCGAATTTTTTTTTATAAATTTTTATTTATTTGGAATATTAATTATTTTCTATTTTTGTGTTAATTTATTCAATAAATTGCATTTAGTTAATTTTCCATTTTTGTTTAATACATATATCTAGTATAAATTGAAAATGGAAATTTGTTTTAATTTGGTAATTAATTACATGATTTATTTAGGCATGTAATAATTGTGCAATTTATATAATTGTGTATTTAATTATTTATTACCAAATTTATGTAATTTATTGTTTAAATTAATAAAATTTGAAAAATCTGCCATCAAGTATACTTTTTAATTTTGCATTTAATTCAATCATATAATTAATTGCACTAATTTGTATATTTACCTTATTTATACAAATTAATTATTAGTACAAGTATTTAAGATATTATATGGTCATAAATGCATAATTAATTATATATTATGGAATTAAGCATTTAATTTCTTATCATACAATAATTGTATTAATTTGTATTTATTTGGAAAATTTATATTTAATGCAATTAATTTAGATTTGTATGATTAAATGCTATACATAAATTCCTTTTATAGTGCTAGATATATTTAGAAATATTCAAACATTAATATAGGTTGAATATTTTATTTAGCAATTAAGTTTCATAAAACTTCATAAAATTATTCATAAAACTTCCTAAAATGAATAAAATATGAATAAAATGTAAGTAATTTTGTGGTTTGACAAAAGAAAACATGAACTTGGGACAAATGCTCATATCTAAAACGGTTTTTAATGATCTTCGGACGACCACACTAGGAGCACTAATCTCAGTGATTGTCTATTATGTTAATAGCGAAATTACTTTTAGGTAGAGCCCAATACCTAATGTCAAAGTGAAAATATAATTTTATATAATTAGGGAGTAGCCACAGCATCTTTAATTATATAAAATTATATATTAATTAAAATTCACCTTAATGGACAAAACTTGTAATTAATTATATAGGTATAATAATTTTACCCCACAGGGATTTTATTATATTTGTATAATTAATTAGGATAATATGTTAAATTAAGTTCTCTTAATTTACCCCACAGGGAGTTATGGGAATTTAATTTAATAGTGTTATCACAAATTTAATTAAAGATAGATAATAAACCTTCATTTTCCAAAACTAATTGTTTAATTAAATCTATCATAAAGTTCATCTAATTTTATTAAATTTAAAATTTAGCCCACATGCAATTTTGGATTTAGTAAAATTTTAATCTTCAGTTTATACTTTGGTGTCTAGTGAACCATATAATTTTAAATAATTAGAGAGTAGCCACAGCATCCTTAATTATATAAAATTATATATATTAAGTGGATTAAGATCACATAATGGACATGAATTATGTGAACATAATAATCTTACCCTACAGGGATTTTATTATATTCACATGATTAATATGTTAAATTAAATTCTCTTAATTTATCCCACAGGGAATTATGTATATTTAATTTAATAATTTTATCAAAAAGTATAAAATTTTGAAACATTTATAAATAATTAAGTGTTTCATACCTTTCGTTGAGATAGAAATATTAAACTTTAAGTTTTTTCATAAATTGTGTAAATCTATCATAATCTACATCTAAATCTAATCTTATTAAATTAAAAATTTAGCCCACAGGCAATTTTTGTTTAATAAGATTTCATATTTAAGCATGTTTAAAAACATGATTCATTTAAACCTCAAACTATATATGTAATTTTATTACATCACTATTCATAAATTTCTTCCATACTAGTAGAAAATTTCTTCCATAACAGTAGAAATTTTCAAAATTTATTTTGATAACTTCATCTAGCATATACAGTTTTTACTGTATAATTAAGAAAAATAAATCACACTTTATTATCACCAATAAATTTTAATTTATTGTGTATGAATTCATTCTAATATAGTTAATGTGATTATTAACACATAGTGGATTATTTTAGATTGTTATTCCACATTCATAATTTCTTGCAAGGTTTACAAATAAACCTAAGAAAGTCAGTAACTGTGAGCAAATCTTATCCACAGACAAGATAAGTTCTCACATTTAGAAGTTTAAGGAACAAGCAATATAGTAGTGGCTTTGTTTTAAAATTGGCAAAGACCTTTATGTTCCAAGATTCTATTGAAACTTGATTTAGACACATATAGAGGTCTTTACTACAAATGATGTCACTCATAAAGATATGCAAGTTCAATCTGACAATAAGAAATGTGTTATTAATAAGAATTCTTCTACATTATAGCACCAAAAAAAAATTATGGAACATATCTCCATAAATAGAATAAATGTCAGTAAATGGTGGGGATATTCATTACACTTGATTTTACTAACTTTATTTAGAACTTGTGTGAAATTAAGAATATGTATTCCAACAAGTCAAAATCGGTGAATATTAGAATTCTATCATATTAGAAATCATACAAGTCAATTAATTTTGAAGACATGGACTCAAATTTCGCATCTCATTTTTAATGATTACTCACATAAATCATTTTTCTACAAAAGTATAGATTTATATGTTTCAAAGACATTTAAATCTTAAGTAGAGAAATAGTGCATTTTGCATATTACGATAGTGAGATCAAATATAAAATGGAGAATACTACATTAAAATTCGTGAGTATGGATACTCCCAGTCTATTTGTAAAGTTTCTTTAAAAGTATGGATTTATTGCCCAATACATATGCCTGGTACACCTAAATCATAGTGTGTGACAGATTTAAGAAACTAAGCATTTTTTGGACATGGGGTGGAGCATACATAGCAAACTCCAATCTTTCCTAAATCTTTGTCTATTGATACTCTTCAATGGGGTGTACATATCGAATCGTGTTTTAACTAAAGTTGTTTCTCAAACATATTTTGAGTTGTGATAAGGCTGAAAACCGACTTGATGACATGTACACATTTTATATATACCCATATATAGTTAGAGTGCAATTGTCAAAGAAAAGATCTGGGCCCAAAACCATAAATGAGCATATTTCATTTGAAAGCTATAATGTTTAAGGGTTACATATTTTATTATCCATCTCACATCACTAGAACTGTGGAATTAAGAATTGACTTGATCAGTGGGAGTGATCAATTTAGGAACCTAGTTTCTGAGAAAGATCATTCATATTTTTTCAAACTTCCACCTCAAGTGTTAGATTAATTATGATTCACAACAACCCTTAAGGTTAATGGTTATTGAGAATTCATTAATAATCTACAAGTCATTGATAAAATTCTAATAAGTTATGTTATTTAGTAATTGCTTATAATTTCTAAAATAACATGCATATTGAACCATTTGCTCTTTTAAGAGTTTGTTGGTCCATCCTTAAGATGACTTATTAGAACAATAAGATCAATGTTTTCTAGTGATTACATTTTGTACAATAAGAGTTCAATTACAATATTAATTTGAGACACAAATTAAATTATAGAATGATAAAGAATTGAAGTTGTAGTACAATATGCCATGAATGAAGAAATGAATATCTTAAATAGCAATAAAGTTTATCTTTAGTAAAGTTGCCAATGGGGTGGAGAACATTAATTAAGCATAGGTTTTTTCACCAATAATATTCATTAGGCAACATTGAGAAACATAAAGATATAAAGATATATTCATTGCTAAAAAGTTCATTTTGAACTAAGAATCAATAACATAGGAGATTTACATTTTCGCTTGTTTTTATAAAAGATTCTATTATAGACCTTGGCATTTGTTGCTCGTTTCAATTCATTAATCAATTCCAAACAGTGAACTAGAGAAGAAAGTATATTGTCTGCCATAAAGATTTTTCTCTAATAGTGGTGAACATATGCAAGCTTAAGATGTCTACCTATAGATTAAAACAAACATCTCACAAAGTGGTATTATATCATCTTTTCCTTTAGGTTTGAAAAGAGAATTATGGAAATAATTATATACCAGAAGGTTAGTGGGAGTAATATTTGTTTTATACGTAGACAATATGTTACTTGCAAATGATGATAAAAGTTTTCTATATAAGTTGAAATAATTCATATCTCAAATAATTATTTTGAGATAATGCATATAAATAACATATACAATTTTAATTAATTAGAGAGTAGCCACAACATCTCTGATTAAATAAAATTATGTATTATTCATCTGATACAACTTTTATCTTTAAGTGTGATAAATTCAACTCAAACCAACATCTGAAAAATAATTTGGAATGAGAATAAATTTAGAACATTCATTTGCTTCTATTTTAGAAGCCTAATGTATACCTAAGAGTCTGAATAAGACTTTGCATTACATTTGTTTCAGGATCGTTAAGTAGTATCAGAATAACTAAAGTTAAGACCACTTTATTCTTCATACAAAGTGATGAGGTGTCTTTAAGATACTGAAATTATATTCATACATATTTTGTTAAGATGAATTGACCATCTGGAAATATAGTTAACCAATTAGATTCTAACGTACTTCACTGGTTGTATTGATTCACGTAAATCAATATTTTATTACGACCTTAAGATTCATTTATTGTTTTGAGGATACATCTCGTATGATGTATTATAGAGTTTCATAGTAGGCCTAGAGTTCAGAATTACAGTTTCATTAGGCCATTAAGAAAATTTTGCGATAAATTCAGCTACAATATTTACGGCTAATAACTATAAGAGTACTAGTCGAAGCTAGCATATCGACATTAAGTATTTAGCCATAAAAAGGTGTGATAAGTGGTCATTAATCACGCAAACTGAATTGGGTGATCGCATATCCTTGACTAAAGGCATGCCGCAACAAAAATTCAAGGATCATAAAGTAAATGTGGGATTCAGTTAACCCATATACATTTTTTTATTTGTACAACCAAAAATTATTCAATGAAACTCTAATTTCGATATTTTCTCATATTTATGTGCACCTTAATTTCATCTAAGAAAATTATCGTAAGAGGACCTGAATAAACATAAGGGTTAGGGTTTATTCACTTAAGTACATTGTCACATAAAGTACATTGTTATATAATAAATATATCGTAATACATGGAAGATAATACTCGACTTATAATGAGGACATGTCGCTATGATTCGTATGTTTATTATATAATGAGGAACGTTTGGGTTTGAATGTTTTAGTCTAAATGCTGACTAAGTATGGTCAGATTTCTATATTCATTGAATCTGGACAGAATTAATTATGTAATATTCTATGTATGGTCAGATTTCTATATTCATTACCTGATTTGATTTCCTGAATTAATTGTCAAAATAATTTGACAATTAATGTGGCGCAGATACTGATGGAGTATCTCACCTATAAATATAGGGTCTCGGTCCCCAAGCTCCTCACTCATTCTGATTATTCAGCAAATTCCATCTAAAAAGAGTTGAGAGAGCGAGGAAGCCCGATTACCCACATCAATCGGTTTCTTTTGCAGATCATGCTTATGTGGGACTAAAGCTCAAAGATTCAATGGCTGGAGGTATTTCGATCCCTAAATTATAGTGCATATATGATTTATTAATTTCGCACTTTATTCATAATCATGTATGTTTTAGTCTATACAAATAAATATCTAACAACCATTTGCTATATTTTTTTGAAAAGAGGACATAAACTAACACACTCATATGATTTGGGGCCATTTACTATAATTTCCCATAATAAAAATCCAAGTTCAAATTGTATACCTCTAGCTCTCCATCCGATTTCTAAACTCACCAAACATGCCTATTTTTTTTGGGACCATACATGCTCCCAAAATGTAATTATTTCTTCTTAACAAATATCTAAAGCTCCCTTTCAATTAAAAAAAAAAAAAATCTAAAGCAAGGAAAATTACACTATGACGGCTAGACTTGACTAAAAATATTCATTATAACACTATTTAATTTAATATTTTTGAAAACATTTGTACAAACAAATAAATTTAAAATCTTTTGCACTTCTTGTCATTTTTCTTTTCTTTCAGTTTAATGGCTTTTTTTTTTTTTTTTGACAAATTTTTTTTGGGGTAAGTTGAAAACTACCACTTTTTATTACACATTAACTAAATATAACTCCAAAATAATTTTAATTGATAAATACTTTCTTTTATAATCAAAGTACCAAATATAACCTCACAAAATTTATCAAAATTAGACTTTCTAATGTACATAATGGGAATATAACTTATAAAAGTGGGTATAAATTAAAGAGTAGTAAAATAAAGGTAAAAATTAAAATATGAAACAAAAAGTAAGTATAAAGTGTAATTTTCTCATTTTTTATAGTGTTGGAAAATTTTCACTTTTTTAATTTTTATAAAAGGCCAACAAAATTTCGTATAGCTTTCCTTAATAGATTACCTATAAAAGAAATGAAAAAAGAAAGTAAAGAAAAAGCAAACTTGCTTTACCTACCATTACCTATAAAAATAAAAGATAAAATTATTTGCCATCATTTTAATTTGGCCCCAAAAGTTCAATTCATATCTATTTTGACACTCAATTTTTCCACTCTTCTTATTTAGTCCTTTTGGTCACTTTTTTGTTGTTGTTATAATTGGGAAAAACTTGAGTCGACCTTAGAACAAGCATAAAATTTTGGGATTATCTTATAAATATATAAAAATAACAAATAATTTTATATTTTTAAGGATCTATTGTTTTTTACAATTCTTTTTATTATTTTTTTTATAGGGAGTGTTGTTTTTCATTATTTTCAAAATACAGTAGAACCTCTATCAAGAATACACTTGGGACTAAGAAAATAATATTCTAATTGAGAGGTTATAACTAAATAGAGTTACACTTAAAAAAAAAATCAAAATATCAAAAAATATTAATGTAACAAAAATACCAATAAACAATTCTTAATACTATATTATATTAAAATTATTTTCGAGTACATATAATATTTATACATGTAATATAATTTGAAATAAAATTATTAATTCTACATAAATAAATTTATAAAATATATGTATATATTTTTTTAAGATGTAATTATTCTTATATAGAGGTATATTTTATTAATACGGGACTTAAAAAATATATAACTAATTACAATATAGAGGTTATTCTTATTTATAACTGGCCCAAATTGGGACTTCATTTTTTTTATAACAAATTAGAGGTTATTCTTGAATAGAGTATTCTTAAATAGAGGTTCTACTGTATTATTGTTTTGACGTTGCTTCTACTGAAAAGCAACATATTTTTTTTTTTAAAAAAAAACAATACAAAGTGTTATTTTTCCATTGTTTCAGAATAAAGTTGTTTTGACGTTGCTGCTATGGGAAAGTAAAATGAAAGAAATATTTTTCTGTGAAAAAAAAAAATAAGTGAAAATCTATGAAAAATAATAAAAAAAAAGTCTGTAAAATTATAAATAAAAAGAAAAGACTGTAAAAATGTAAATATATATATATAAAAATTATTTTTAGGTGTATTGTATATGTCATCTCAAATTACACAGGCTGGCGTAACATCCAACATGGTGACACGTGGAGAACATTGAGAAATTTGAACAATTGGTTTCTCTCAAGCAGCCCGACCAAAGAACTCTCTATCTAAAACTGTCAAGGTTATATCTTCAACAAAGATCATCCAGATAGAACATGTATGTGATTGTCCGCATAGATCCTCATTATACAAAAATATCGAGTCTTCCGAGCAAGGTAGTTCAACATAAGAAGATCTTCAAAGATACTTTCCATAAATATTTTGGCATTCAGGTCTCGATCACCTCTTTGATTTTGTGTGATTGACTTGAATCGACAAGAAATAATAGAAAACCTTCCTAGTTTCCCTTTTTAGTTTTATCTGTTTTGAGAAACCTAATTATTGTATTTTTCTCTATAAATAATGGAGTCATTCCATTGTATAGGGATTCGAAAACCATATTTTCTAGAGAGCTCTAATATTGTAAAAGAATTGTAAGCTTTTCCTGAGAATTCTTAAGAAACTCACTTGGCCAACTCCTTGTGATCATATTAATTCTTCTAAGTAATACAATTAAAAGGGGAGTAGGCTATTACTATTATCACGGGATCAAATCGCTATAAATCTATGTGTTCTTATTTGTTTAATTACATATAATTATTATTCATTATTATTAATTATTGTCTATTATTCTAATTGCTTTAATTGACTCAACGACGATGGCTAAAAGCGAGGTCAATATTTTGGTACTTTCATTAAGAGCAAGAAGAACACTATTTATCCTTTGATCCTCTCTAAAGATGGTTGTAACTACCAGAAGGTCCCAAACCACTTAAACAACTGATCCGATAGCTATGGATCTTAATGTGCAAACTCCTGTTAATAAGAGCAATCCAATGGTGGCAAATCCTAATTCGGGAACCCATCTGCCTCCATAAGTTTTGCCATCAGCAGCACAGGGAGTGACAACCCCTTTGGTTGGGTTCACTTTGGGCGCATAGAAAACTGGAACCACCAGTACTCATAAGGGAGAGACTGGGCTGGTTACTGGAGATCCATCTATTGGAGAACCTCAAATGGTGATTGGTGATGATACTGAATTGCAAAACCTGTGAGATGCCTTAGGGCAAGTGCAAGAACATACCAAAACTCTACACCGTGATTAGGAGGACACCAGAGCTACTGTGAATCTAGCATTCAAACAGTTTAAATGCTAATTCTAGGATTGGATGAATCAACAAATGGAGATCGTGAAAGCCCAACAAGAAGCGATTGA
This sequence comes from Cannabis sativa, assembly GCF_029168945.1. Classification (NCBI taxonomy): domain Eukaryota; kingdom Viridiplantae; phylum Streptophyta; class Magnoliopsida; order Rosales; family Cannabaceae; genus Cannabis; species Cannabis sativa. Next base: position 47,586,154 of record NC_083603.1, read on the forward strand.
TAATTGCTCTAGGTAGGCAATCGTGCTGATTAGACGAGCTTATCAGTTAACGAAACAACAATCAGTGAAGATACTCTAGTGATACAAGTCCAATTAGATCAACTTAAGAGCTTCGCACAAAGCCTGACTGACCCAAAACTCACCGACCTAGAACTTGACCAAACAAGAGGATCACCCTTTTCACCGTAATTCAATGCCCTCGATCTTCCACACAAGTTCAAAATGTCCACATGAAAAATGTATATGGGCAAAGAAGATTTGCTCTCTCACATCAATTACTTTGAGATGCAAATGAATTACAAGCTGTAAAGGGTGATGTATGGTGTAGAATTTTTCCAGCTACCTTGGCAGAGGTTGCCTAGCAGTTGGACTTCAAGTTAGCCCCAGGGAAGTTCAGTTCATGGAACTCTTTTATGGCATATTTTCACGCACAATTCTCCTCCTCTAGACAGCTCCCAGCTCACTTAGAGGACATGGTTGAAGTAAAATAGATAGTAGGGGAGCCTTTAAAGGACTACATCAATAAATTTATGACCGATGCTATAAAAGTGAAGGGATTGACTAAGGAAGGAAGACTAGTCACTATCCTAGGAGGAATTTAACTCTTGGGAGAATTGTGGAAAGATATTAAGAGGCTCACTGTGGGGTCGATGGGAGAATTCTTAGACCGTGAAGACGGATTTATAAATCTCGAAGAAGTAGCTCGACGAGTAGACACAATTGGTCAAAAAAAGATCAACCAAAGTCTGACCAATGCTGCCAATACCTCCGTCTAGCGCAATCAAAACTCTCAGCCTAAAAATAGCAATAGTTATCTCTACATTTAGCTAAGCACTATTTATTGAGCTAAAACATATGTAAAATAGCTAAGGTTTATCTCACTTATTGGAAACTCAATTTTGTAAATTTTTCTCTATAATTTAAAGATTGAGCTATTTTAGCTCATTTATTTGGAGTACTCTAAATACATAAAAGTAACATAAATTGGCACATTAGAACATAGTTACAAATCAACCAAAAATTCCACCAAAATATGTACACTTAATGCTATACCGTTTTTATTATTAAAGGATTTTTACTATTATAGCTTTATTAGGTCTAAAGTTTACTTTTTATTGCTATTTAGAAAAATAAACAAAATTAGAAAATAAAAACTTTTTTTTTTCAAAAATACGGTATCTATAAGCCTTCCCAAAATGATCCTTCTCCTCCACAAAATAAGTCAACTTCTCCAAACAATCCTAGATCTAAAATCAACACCACCACCAACGATGTAGAAGCTTTGCCGATCACCATGAACGCTGACGAGAAGTTTTTTTTTTCAATCTCCATGAATGTCAGTGAGAAGCTTTGCTTCAATATTCAGCCATGGTAAGAGCTACCAACAATGAGAGATCTCCATAAAAGCCGAAGAGAAAAGATCAATTATTAAGGAGAGATCTCCTTCAATGCTTACTTGCCCAAAAAATCTATTTTTTTTTAAATAAAAAAAAACAAATCTAATGTTGTTTAGTTTGTTTGATTTAGTTATTTTCTTACTGAGTTGTTGTTATTTAGTTGATTCACATATACTTGTGTTTGTTCATGTATTTTTAGTATTTTTAAGTATTTTGGAAAATCTCACATGAAAACCAGTAAATTGAATTTTATGGGTAGTATAACGAGAGCAATAAATGTGTGTTAATATTTCAAAATAAATTATGTTGTTTTAACATTGCTGTCATGTTTGCTTTTGGTTATTATTGTCCATAATCGCAGAATAAAAATTATACAAGGTACACAATAACAAATACAAATACAATGAAGAGTGTGACTTTTTCATTTAGAATAATAAAAAATGAGATAAAGAGATAAATGTATTGACCACGAGGAAAAAAAGAATATTTGTATCATCAACAACATCTTGACTCATCTCATCTAAAAAAATAATAAAATTGTTCATTCACTAGTAAGATTTATCTTTCCACAATTTCAACATTGAAAAAGAAAATGAAAAACTAAAAAGTTGAAAAAAAAATTACAAAATATTTTAAAGGAGTAAATAAGTTATTTTCATATTATTGTGAAGCTTTGTTTGTGTTATTTTTGTAACATTTCATGTTCAACTTGAAAGTACTATGTTGAACTAAGTTATTTTTATGTTGTTTTAAAGTTTGTTATGAGTTGTTTACACACCGACAAGAGAAGATGGGCAAATGGGAGATTGCCATGAACACTGACTTGCCCAAATATTTTGGGAACAAATTTGATCTTTCCTTTGCTTTAACTATTTTATTCATCAATTGTTGTTGTTTTGTTGATTCACATACATTTTGAGTGTTTTTCGATAATTTTATGAAAAATCTTGAAAGAAAATTACTAAATTGAATTTTAGAGTAGTATAATGAGAACAATGAGTGTGTTAAAATTTTAATATATTACTATGTTGTGTTTCACGTTGTTATCATGTTTCGTTTACGTTGTTCTCTACATTTTTGAAATAAAAAGATGCTTAGGCAACCAAATAACAACACAAAATCAAGCATTGTCATATTTTCATAAGAGTAATGAAAAATAGATTAAAGAGATAAGTGTGTTGGCCAAGAGAAGAATAAAGAGAGAGAAAAAATATTGTGTCACCAACAACATTTTGACTCATCCCATCTAAATTTAAGAAGAATAAGTTGTTTTTAAGCAATATGATCAATATTTTCATAATTTTTAACGTTAAAAAGGGAAACAAAAAACTGAAAAAGTTGAAAAGTCAACAAAAACAAAAATTATTAAATGTTTAAAAAGAATAAATAAGTTGTTTTTATGTTGTTGTGAAGTTTATTTTTCGGTTATATTTGCAATATTTTAAGGTCAAGTTAAAAATATTATATAAAAATAAAATATTTTCATGTTATTGTATTGTTATGTGTTTTTTATATACTACACTATCTTTTCAACATATAAAAAATTTAGAATTTTACATCTTAAAATAAAATCTCATCTCATCTTTTATATTTAAAAAATTAGTATAGAGACAGGATAAATAATATGATTACAAATATTATATTGATTTTGAATCAAGAGGGTATTAATAGGAAGAACTTTGTCAATATAAAGAAAATTTATTTATATTGATACAACCACTAAATTATAATCATGCATCAATATACATACAACTACACTATTAAGTAAGAAAATGCTACTTGCTATTGAAAATCGATGATGACACTAATGTCTCATGTTTTGCATACAATTGAAAATAAATATTTTGTGTTATTTTGCAGTTGTTGTAAAGTTGCAAAGACGTTGTTTGTTTCCTTTACTTTTAAAACATGTTGTATTTATGTTGTTTTTACGTTGAATTTTAATTTTTGAAATTTAAAAGTTTTTTAATTATTATCAGTACTTGATGTAAAAATTAAAACATAATAAAATTGCTGCTCAATTGACTACAATATACACAAATTATATAATGTTTAATATCTTATACAAAATTTATGTGTTATTAACTAAATAAAAGTTTGACAAAATATAAAAGTAACGTTTTTCAAGTATTACTCTTTAGCTTATAAAATTAAAACCAAACTGACTATTTCATTAATCCTTGTACATTAGCTTCACCATTCTTCACAAACTTAAGACATTTTCTTGTACACTTTTAATGTACTTGACTTGCTTCATTCTACCGAAAAAATAGAAATGACTAGAAAGCATTCCAATGAGCTTTAAAGTTCATCAACAATAATAATCAATTTTTTTATATTCAGTTGCAATAAACACAACACCACAAAAAAAATAATAGCATTTATAAACAACTTATAAACAACGATATATCAACATAATGATTAAAAATCTGTACATAAAACTCACTAATAGTTATGGACTTAGAGCAATAACAACAATACTGAAAGCTCAACTCAATAAAAAAAAGTACTATTATAGATGTCCTCTTTTATTAGACTAGTGAAAACCCAACTCTTTTGGGTATTTCATCAAATATATAGTATGGGTGTCTTTATATACATATATAATATCTTTATTTATATACATATACACACGAAAAAGATTCAAACTCCCAATATAATATATGTATAGAACAGAGTTGGCAACCATTCATTAATTTACATAATAAAAGTTCAACTCTCTTAGATGTTTTATCAAATAGATGGCAGATGTATAAATTTTTTATATATATATATACATATACCAAAAAAATCTAAACTCCCACAATAATATATGTATACAATAGAGTTTGAAACGATTCACTAATTTACACAAAACAAACAACGGTAACATCTAAATCTAAGCATCTATTTCCAAAAATCAAACAAATCAAAGAAAAAAATAGTAAGTTACATGGAGATGGAGAGTGATTGGTTGGAGATGGGCCTTGAGCAACAATGCTAGGCATAGATGAGTTTTGCTTGAGGCACAGTTGTGCGATTGAGGACTAAAAGCTTGGAGATAGGCTCGTGAGCATGAGGAGGAGAAGAGAGAGAGAGCTTAAAAATTATGGGTAAACCGTATAGATGTAATTTCATAACTTATAAAAAGTATAATTGAAAAAGGCAAAAAGTATAAAAGTAAAAATGTAAAAAATAAGTGAAACGGAAAAATGTAAAAAATTAATGAAATTCGTTATTTTGTGTAAATTTCCCTATTATTAAATAGAATGTACAAAATAGGGTGTTGATAAAATAGCTGATCCAATCCAATCCGCACGATCCAATCCAATCTAATCCGCAAAGTGTGGATATTCGCACTTGTGCAGATTGGATTGGATTAGAAAATTCAAAATCCGCACTTATGCGGATTGGATGTTATACAATTTTTTTATATATACAATTTTTTTTCTTCCTTTGAATTTGTTATTTTATTTATTTAATGTGTTGTTGGAGACATAAAATAACTATAGTTCGCTTTATTTTATTGCTTGTTATGTGAAAAAAAATATTTTTTTATAAATATTAAATAATTTAATAATAAAAAGTAACCAATCCAAAGTAACCGATCCAATCCGTACTTTTGCGGATTAGATTGGATTGAATTTGAGCTATTGTGCGGATTTGATTGGATCTAAAAAATAAAATCCGCACTAAATTGGATGTTGTTTAACCAAAAAATGCAGATTGGATCGGATAAACAACCCTAACAAAATTTGAATAAGCTAACGCAAATGTCAGAAAAAGACAAAATTATAAAAAAAAAAATAAATCAAAATGACAAAATTAAACGTTTTTTAATTAACAGGCCAAAACTAAATTTGATCAATAGCATAGGGGCTAATAACCAAAAAAAAAAACCTAAAGAATATCCAGCATTTTCACATATTCTCCTTTCTTTTAAATTATTTTAACAATTTTATTGTTATTTAGACAGAAAGCTAAAGCAAAAACACACAATAAAATATAATATAAAATAGACGCATTGTTACACACTCACTCATGAGACTCAGCTCTCACCTACTCGCTAGCCTACTCTAACCAACCAACAGCAACCGCCTCCATTCTCGACGGACACCTCGAGGTTCTCAAACTTTCTCTCTCTTCTTCAAAGCCAAAATCTTTGTAGTCCTCCTCTTCATCTTCATCAGATCTCTGTCTCTCTCCGAAGAAGAAGAAGATGCAGAGCGCCGCATTTACTCTCTCCTCTTCTTCTCTCCCTCTTGGGAAGCCTCGACTCTCTTCCAACCCTACTCTTCTTCGGCCTAGGTTCGATCCTATACGCCTCTCTTTGAAGAATAATAACGATCTCGCCACTTCCAACAATGTCTCAGTGTCTTCTTCCTTGCCCCGCCGATCTTGGTCCCTTTCTTCGTCCTCGTCTTCGTCTTCGGCGTTTAAGTTCAGGCCGTGGAGTTCTGTTCCTTCCGATGGTGAAGCCAATCGTTTTGAGGTTAGGGCCAGTCCGGTGCCGGAGAGCGCTGGAGAAGTCGCTGAATCGAGTAGCTTGAAAAAAACTCTCGTGCTTGGGTTGTTATTTGGTCTGTGGTACCTCTTCAATATTTATTTTAACATCTACAATAAGCAGGTATAAATTTTTTTTATCCCTATAAATGTTTTGATTTATTTGGCTGGTGGAAATGTGAGATGTGTTTGAATCAAATGTTTGTTGTGTGAAGAGGTTTGGCAACTCAAATCAAGGGTCGCCAAGATTCTAATTTGTTATACAATATATTATTATAAATATAGGACGTGGTCCTTGGTGTTGACTATATTGACTAATCGTTTGTTAATCATCTAATTTATTATGTTGTTTTTATAATTGAAATGAAATTGTCAACATAGATCTATTAAGATTTTGCTGAAATTCCAATAGTCCTTAATCTTAATTTTAAGGATGGGAATATTACCAAGCAAGTTCCTTTGTATTTCTATGAAAACTTTGAACTGTGCTAATATGGATGAATTTAGACTTGTGAGAACTTGCTTTATGAGATTAGAATTAAGCATGACTTGTTTCGGCTCTTGGTTTGTAGGTCTTGAAGGTGTTTCATTTTCCAGCAACTGTGACACTAATTCAGTTTGCTGTTGGAACTGTACTTGTTATTCTCATGTGGGGTCTCAATCTCTATAAAAGACCGAAGCTTACTGGTGCCCAGGTTCTTATAATGTTGTTAAATATGTAGTTTATAATTTTATGGTTTCGACTTGTTTTCAAAATGAGGCTTATTGCAAGTAACTTAATGACAGCTTCTAGCAATATTACCACTGGCTGCGGTTCATACTTTGGGAAACCTTTTTACTAATATGAGTCTTGGAAAAGTGGCTGTTTCATTCACTCACACAATTAAAGCTATGGAGCCCTTCTTTTCAGTTATCCTTTCAGCCATGTTTTTAGGGGAGGTGAGTTTTGGCATATTCATTTGATTTTTTTTATATTATTCTTGAATATGTGAGACTGATATATATTGCTCTATTCTCCCACTTCTCTATTAATGAAATTGAGAGCATATATTGGAATTAATTCCCATGTTTTCATTACATTTCTTAAGTTATTTGCAATGGTTTTGTGCGAGTGTTTACAGTACAATTTTTTAATATCAAAACTGCCGATATTCAATTCTTTACTAATGAATTGAGAGCATATATTGGAATTAATTCCCATGTTTTCATTACATTTCTTAAGTTATTTGCAATGGTTTTGTGCGAGTGTTTAGAGTATATTTTTCTAATGTCGAAACTGCTGATATTCAATTCTTTACTAATGAATTGAGAGCATATATTGGAATTAATTCCCATGTTTTCATTACATTTCTTAAGTTATTTGCAATGGTTTTGTGCGAGTGTTTAGAGTATAATTTTTTAATGTCGAAACTGCCGATATCAATTCTTTACTAATGAATTGAGAGCATATATTGGAATTAATTCCCATGTTTTCATTACATTTCTTAAGTTATTTGCAATGATTTTGTGTGTTTAGAGTATAATTTTTTTAAGTCGAAACTGCTGATATTCAATTCTTTACTAATGAATTGAGAGCATTTATTTCATTACGTTTCTTAAGTTATTTGCAATGTTTTTGTGCGTGTATTATGAGTATAATTTTTTAATGTCGAAACTGCTGATATTCAATTCATCACCAGTAAATAGTTTTAACTTTCTACTTTTGTATTTCCACTTCAGATGCCTACTATTTGGGTGGTTGGTTCTTTGTTGCCAATTGTTGGTGGAGTGGCATTGGCATCAGTTACTGAGGCCTCTTTTAATTGGTAAGTAATTGTCATATTGTCATTTTTAATTTTTCCAGATCATGTACTTTTTGGTATATAATTCGATAAGTTTTACTTACCGTATATAATGTAGAAGGTTCTTGTCTGACTGATGTTATTTGTTTATTATTCACTTGTTTAAAGGGCTGGATTTTGGAGTGCAATGGCTTCCAATTTGACCAATCAATCTCGTAATGTTCTTAGCAAGAAGGTCATGATTAAGAAAGAGGTAATGTAAACTTCCAGATTCATATATTAAACAATTTTTTTATTTTATTTCATGCTTTTAACAATATTTTTATTGAACAGGACTCCATGGACAACATTACTCTCTTCTCAATAATAACTGTGATGTCCTTCTTCTTGCTGGCCCCTGCGACTATTTTCATGGAGGGTGTCAAATTTTCACCAGCATACCTACAAGCTGCTGTAAGTATTTTGCTGTAGCTTAAACGTGGTGACTACTGACTGGTGAAGGGTCATTAACGTTTGGTTATATCCAAAACTAATTTTTCTTTATCATGTGTTGTATTCAATCACAGGGATTAGACGTTAAACTTCTATGCACGAGGTCCCTTATTGCTGCTCTCTGCTTCCATGCTTATCAGCAGGTATATAGACGTTTTCTTCCTATATTACACTGGAAGACGTCACTGGTCTTCCATAGAAATGAATTTGTTTGTCATTTTTTTTTCAATCTAGGACATGCGGCTGCCTCTGTGTCTGATAGGACTTAACAGTTTTTAATAAGTTAGTGGAATTGTTCTAATGTGTAACTAGATAATAGAACAATTTTGTGTTTTCTTGCTCCACTGACACTTTATTGCACATACTCCTTATGTCATAATCCTAAGCTGACCCTTTATGGATTCAACCATGCAGGTCTCTTATATGATATTGCAGAGGGTATCTCCTGTCACTCACTCAGTTGGAAATTGTGTGAAGCGGGTGGTGGTCATTGTGAGCTCTGTTATTTTCTTCCAATCACCCGTCTCGCTGATCAACTCCCTTGGTAAATAGATTGATTTTGATTTTTCGGAAACATGTTAAATGCAACTGATTTGGATATGGTTTAAAAGTCCAGTTCTGGAAGTTTTTCTAAAACTTGATCTGGTGCAGGCACTGGGGTGGCGCTCTCAGGAGTTTTCCTCTACTCGAGGGTGAAGCGCATTAAGCCAAAGCCCAAGACTGCTTGAAAGTCTTCCGTAGAAATTTTGCTGGGTACCGTTGATGAGATGGTAGATGAAAAAACTCCCAGATTGGCTCGTTGAACAAATTGTTTGTAGGTCAGGCAAGAACTGTGATTGTTTTTTGTTTTTTTTTTTAATCTTTTTGGTGTTACTTGTGTTGTTTTATTATCAGGATACAGTTTCATTCTTTTCGTGAAGGTGAGTAAATGGTGGGAGTAAAAAAAATAAAATTTCTGCTGTCGTTTTTGGGGTTAGATTGAAATGTATCAAATGTAGTTTAAATTCCAAGCAATTGTTTTTCTTTTCAACATGCTAAAATCAATTTTCAAATGGTATGTAGAGAGATTTATGTTTTGTTTTTTATGCGAGAAAGTTATAGGGGTGGCGGGGTTAAATTGTGTTTCGACGGCATTACTCGTAGTGTGTAGATGTTCATTCATTTCAATTCTTTTTATATTTTAAATTTAAATTCAATTCATTCCGCAAAAGTATTGATTGGATAAATTATTTTAATTACTTTTTAATATTTATAAAAAAATGTTTTTTTTTTCACATATTAATAAAATAAAATAAATTATTATTATTTTATATATACACATAATAAATTTAAATAAATAAAAAAATAACATATTCAAAAAAAAAAAATATGTAAAAAAATATTTAATTTTATTTAAATTATATGTACTATATAGACAATTTTCATTTTTTTTTCTTTTTTTTTAATAAGATTGGAATAAATATTTGATCTATTATGATTTGAAATATATTTGTATTATATGTATTAAAATTTTAAATTGTTGATTTTCTACATTGAAATAGTAATTATATATAATTTTTAAAATTTTATATAAATATGTGCTGATTGGATCGGATTGGTTACTTTTACATGTTAATCAATATTTAACTTGCAAGTGCAGATTTTAGATTTTTCAATTCATATAAGTGTAGATATTCGCATTTTGCAAATTGGATTGGATTAAATTGTACAAATTGAATTAGATTCACTATTTTATGGACACCCCTAACTCTTATGTTTAATATTTCCATGAGTTCTCAAATTTATATAGATGAAGTTGCCAATCTGAATACAATTATTATAATTGTCGTGCACTAAAAGTCTAGTATATTTTCTAAAAAATTATGAACAAATATTTTCTTTTATGTACCTCCTAATTGTCTGTTATTTATCTTCATTTTTTGTTGTATTTTAAAATATTGGGATGCTTATTATTATTATTATTTTACTATTTTAGTAACTCTATAAATTGTAATATTAAGTTTTATTTATTTTAATTTAATAAAGTATAGAGAGCCGCTAACTTATTATAAGACGATATGTTATAGAGGGGCTAGATACATTGATGTCCCATAACAATGCTTTTATAAAAAAAAGAGAATATATATATATATATATATTTTTAGAATAAATAGGATTTTTTCTTTTAAATTACTTTTTTTTTTTTTTTTTTTTTACTTTTGAACTACTTTTTTTTTTTTTGTTGTAAAATACTCCTCTCCGACTATAAAAAGAATTGTAAATTTTTTCTTGTAGTTGTATTTATTTTTATTTTGCAAATAATTTAATGTTGTAAGACTGATCTAAATCTAATTTACCGTAAACAATTCAAATGAAAAATAATTGCATAAATAAAGTATACTTTAATGATGAAATATAAGATTATTTATCTATAATATTAGACTTATTATTTACATATTTAAGACTATTATATTAAGTTCCACTTAAATCACTAGTATTGTAATTATATGTGTGGTTAATGGCCACATTTATAAATTATATTAAAAAGTAAACAAATCAGTTAAAGAGGTAAATTTGCAATTATTTCAATGGCTTGAGGGAAGTTTTGTACAAAAAAAAAAAAAAAAATAATAATTCATGGGACAAATTCCTACAAGTGTCATATTCAAGGGGTAAAAATCTCATGTATTCTTATTTTTATTTCATTTCTATTCCGAATTTCTTGTGTTTTAGCTCCTCCCAACCAAACATACCCTAAATGTAAATGTTTTTTTTTTTTCTTGATTTTCATTGGAAAAAAGACATTCCCATGTTTGCTAATCATATTTCTATCTATTTATGTAATGGAAATGTCTTCATCATTTTATTTTAACTAATCGTAATATAATTATTTTTTTATTTTCAATTTTTTTTAAAATCAAATATTTTTGTTTTAAAATAAAATATTATTTATATACATTACTTTTGTAACGAATTCTTTTTAAAATTTCATTATTTTAATATTATAAGAAATATTGTATTAATTTCTACTCATTTTAATTTACTTATAATGGTAATTTTGATATCATATTTATTGAATTATATTTTGAACTGTTTTTGGTACATAAAGGAAAGTGATATTATGTTCTCATATTTTCTTAGTTTGTTAATGTATTTTTGTGTTATTTATTTTTTAAGTGTATAAATTTTTGGAGACATTAAAGATTATTGGAGGATCAATGATTATCATAAATAAGTTTTTCTTAATATTTTAATTGCTATTTAAGTATATATATATATATATATTGAAAATTTAGTTTATTTTCTATAAGTGAATTCCTTATCTCATTTATTTTTTTTGGTATTAAAAAACTGTGTTTTTGCAAATGTCAGTTGTATATAAGAAAATATAAAAACTGTAAGCGTTTGCAGTAAAGTGAAAGTAATTGCTACAAAGAAAACGACAGCGAATATAAAATATTTGCAGAAAAATAAATAACTTGACACAAGAGATTTATACGTGGTATCAGTGTTCTCCCGAACACTCCTAGTCCACGGGGCCACGCCCAGAGAATGAAATCAATTAATAAAGTATCAAAATTACAAAGACAATTGACTTAAACAAGTTTAGACTCCCTCTAAAGAATTGCCGCAATCCTTTGTAATCCACTTTATGAATCTGACTTCTTAAAACACCTTCAAGCCCGAACTCCCTTCGTCTTTGAAGTGTGAGTGCTTACTTCCTCCCGAAGTAAAGCTTCAACAAGTCTTCTCCCGAAGACCAAGTGCTTACTTCCTCCCGAAGTAAGGCTTCAACAAGTCTTCTCCCGAAGACCAAGTGCTTACTTCCTCCCGAAGACCAATCTCTTGTTCAGTCAAGTAGTTCTTCACAACCTCTAGGATAGAGTAAGAACAGAAATAGAACAACTAGAACCTAGATGAACAACTAGGCTCTCACAAAACAAATAAAGACTCTCTTCTCTCAAAAGATAAATGTAGAAAATGAATAATGGAAGAGGTAATTCGAATGGTTGCTCTCTAGGCTCTATTTATAGAACATAGAAACCAAAGAGGCAACCACAAGTTCGAATCTACAGCTGTACAAAAACTTTCCAAAGAAAACACGATGCGGCAAAGAATGATTCGGATGCTGACGCAGCAGATCAGACCAGAAACGGGAAACTTGCTATAATCGGGTCCGATCCTCTATTAATGCTTGATTCCTGCTAAAAACAGATTAGATATTCTGATTGTATCAAGATACAATCGAAATTAATAAGGAAAAGGCAATAATCAAAGTTTCCCTAAAAAAGACAACTTTCCAAAAGAGAATTCCTTCTCTTTTGAGAAGTTTTCAACAAAGGAAAGTTCAGCTGAAAGTGCAACTTTCCAATCAAGGAAAAGGGTAACTACAATCCAAATTTATAAGGCAAGAAATCGAATATGAATGCAAAGCAATCTTACCATAAATGGAAAAATTATTTTGTCAACTAACTTACCAAAAAAGGACTTTACAGGTATTCTGTAGGTTGTTTATTTATACTTCAAAACATGAAAAGTTCACATATTGCAGAAAATTTGAACTCATTGGTTACTTCTCAGTCATTCAAGGTGAAGCTTCAGTCTAAATGATAGTGCTGGATTGACTTTACACGTTGTTCTTTCTCTTTGTTATGTAGAGTCTGTTTATTTAGTTTTGACTTCTATTAGGGATAAGTTGAAAAATACTTTTTTTTTTTGTATCTATTAATTAAAAATACCCTCATATTGTTTTCATATTAAAATATACCTACTTTTTTGAGTGTATTGCCTAATATACCCTAACTCTCTACTTAAATATTGTATATAATTTACATAACCTAAGGGGTCTAATAAGAACACTATCAATAAAAGTGGGTATATCTAAAAAAATATGAAAATAGAGGTAAAAATTAAAACAAGTAAAGTAAAGTGGGTATATAATGTAATTTCCTCTTTCTATTATTCAATAGTGCTCTTTCTTTTGAAATGAGCTAGGATTTTATAGATTTTTTTTGCTAGTTTGCTTTCCAGTTTTCCTAAGGCATCCCTAATTCATGTTCGTTTCTCATGAATTAGTTGTGCATGCACTTAGAATAGATGGTGAATTAGCTTAGATTGATGATTATTCTTCTTTTCTTATTGATATGTATTAAATTCTTGGTTGTTGTTAATAAGAGTTTAATTTAAAAAAAAAAAAAAAACACACACACACAAAAGTAAAGGGAAGGTTCTGTTTCGTGGTAAATTTAGTGAAAAAAGTTATCAATTCATAAGACGTGGTTAAATGTTTTGTGGTACAAATAATACAATGAGATATTTTTTTTAAAATTATTGTCATTTGTTGTATAAAGATCACTTTATAAATATAGAAATTTTAATACAATAAAACACAAACAATGAGTTGTTTAACTTATTAAGTTTAGGGATCATTATCAGTGACATTCTTGTTTCATAATTATATTACTTGGCAGATAATATTAACAAAATTGAAAATGATAAAAGGTATCACTATTAGAGCATTTCAGAGAGATGGTCGAGTGGTTGATAGCTCTGGTCTTGAAAACCGGTATAATTTAAAACAAAGGATTATCGATGGTTAATTTTTTTTTCTCAAATGATATCAAAGGGATTTGCTTTTATTGTGAAAAATCTATTTTTCCTACAATTAGTATCTTCTTTAAAAGGGACGAAATTAGTAAAATATTATAATTTATAGCTTTCAAACTAAAAGAATGTTTTGATAAAACTTCGTTTAAAACGATGTGGTAGAAAGCAACGTGCAACCCTGTCCTATATTCATTTTTTACGAACAAGAAAAATAAAAAATAAAAAATAAAATAAAAAGCGTCCACTTATCTAATGGATAGGACAGAGGTCTTCTAAACTTTTAGTATAGATTCAAATCTTATTGGACGCAATTCAAAACAAAACATAAAATATAAAAGAATATAAATTTGTTCTTTTATAAATTTTTGATTTTTTTGTTGAATTTTTAGATTTTTTTTTTTATTTCTAGTTTGTCTTTTTTTTTTTATTCTAATCAAGTGCAAAATTAGAAATTCTAGTAAAAGTTCTATTAAAGTAGTCACTTCTAGCATTTTCATTATTCACTGATATGTGTATTGCAACAACTTAAATTTATATATATAATTTTAATTTTTTTACATAGTAAAGGAAAATTTTGAAAAAAAAAATTATAAAAAATTGATAACACGAAAGAATTTTTATTTTTACAGTTTGGATTTTTTTTTTATTTAGAAAAATATGTTCTTTAATAAAAATAATAAACTACTCGAGATTTTTTTAGTTGTTTATTAATTTATATATTAGTTGGTATGAGATTTGTTTTTTTCGTTATTTTTTTTATTGTTTTATAGTTTATTATAATTGATTTATAATTATCGTGAGATTAACTTCTCGTTGTTTTCTTAAATTTTTTGTTTTTTTTTTTGAAAAAAATATATTTTTATAATTTTGAAATATTAAAATTGTATTTTTAAAAAATTAAATTTGTATAATATGCAAAAAAAAAAAAAAAAAATGTATAGGTTCTAAAGATAATCTTAAAAAAAATGTATTTGATGAACAAACTCCTATAATTTATTATTACCACTTATAGTGATACATACATATATTTTTATAATTCATATTAGAGAAAAAAATACAAGAAAACATCATGATTTTAACCTTATATCACACCAAAATACACTTAACAAACACCAATATTGGGCATATATATTTATATATAAATTATATAAGCTACACCTTTGAGATCATCTCCACCAAATCCATCTCATTCTTTACAACTCCAATAACATTACCACCTTCCCTCACAGAACAAACATTATTATCCTCTACAGACAGCTCCACACGATCACTACCTGGTACCGACTTCTTATCCTCATCATGAACGACAAATGGCATCATCTCATCAATAAAAGACTCAATACTACTATAACAAAAATCCACAGTAGTAGTGGTAGTGTTCTCAACACGAGCAACATCATCATCATCATCATTAGCATAGCAAACTTCTAATGTTGTCGTTTGAGGGGAGTGCTCAACCTCAACAAATGGTAATAACATGTTGTCGTTTGTGAGGTTTGGTGTCGTTTTTCTTTGATATTGCTTTGTGAAAGTAGTACTATTAGTATTAGTACTACTACTTGAGGAAGTGGTTAAGTTCAAGGACTTGATGTAATCTTGAAGGAGAGTGGAGTTTGAGCCTCTTGGATTCTTTGAATTACGACATTTTCTTTTCGAGTGTTGTCTTCTTTTGGTGGCATTCCAATGGTTTTTAATGGAGTTTTCAGTCCTTCCTGCTAATCTCTTTGCAATTTCTGCCCATTTATTTCCTATTTCTGCATGTGCTTCAATCAATATTTTGTCTTCTTCTTCACTCCATGTATCCTTCTGCAAAATATGACCACAAATCTTGTTATAAACAAGTTAATAAGAACAAGTTTGGTACTCCGTAAACAAAATTTGAAGATTTTTACAAAAAGGTGACAGGAACATTTGTATAATTTTTTCATGATTCGGTCGGTTTGGACTGTTTATTCTATATATTTTTTAACTCAATTTAAAGTTCGAGTTTTAAAATTTAAGTGCAACCTGCTCAATTTTTTTTTAAAAAAAATTTGTAAACCAACCAACGGTTAAACTTTTTTTTTTTTTTTTTTTTTCAAAGTCAAATTTAATAAAAATTAAAAAGATAAATTAAAAATATTAAGTTCCACAAAGCACAGCACAATATATATTACTTTAAAATTAATAATTTTATATTATTATATATTTACTTATTTATGTTATATATAATAAAAACTAAAATGTAAAAAAAAAAATTCAAAATTAGGTTGGTCGGGTTATTCAGTTTAATTGGGCGGGTTGGACCTATTTTCAACCCGCCCAATTAACAGATTGGGCGGTTTGTAATTTTTTCGGATCATTTCGGTTTATAATTTTTATCGGTTATTCAATTTGGTTTGAGCGGGTTATTCAGTTTGGGCCGTTTACGAATTTTTTTTTGTACAGAAGTGATACCAAATAAAAGTAGGCTTATTGTAATGTATTTCTTTTACAAAATGGATTGATTGAAAATTTTGTCTATAAGTCTAACATAACTTATTATATATTTTCTGTTCTTAAAATTTGGGGAAAACAACATATTTACTTCAATTTTCAAATCAATCTAAGAGAAGAAACTAAAAAACCTTAATGTCAGGTCGAAGATGATTATGCCATCTCTCTCTACACTGTTTGCCAATTCTTCCAGGTAGCATCTGAGCAATGTAGGACCATTTTCTCACTCCATGCTCTTCAACCAGTCCAATTAAAATCCTGCATTTTGTAATACACACACCAAAAATAGAAACTTACAACAACTACATACATAAACGAAAATCACAACAGCAAATTTAAGGATTTAAATGTACCTATCTTCTTCTACTGTCCATTGGCCCTTGACTGGATTGTTAATGATCTTCCTGCGACCATTAAAGTATGTCATTCTTTTCATTAAGGAACAAGAAGTAGTAGTACTATAATTAGTACTCTTGTTCTTGTTATGCATGGTAACTTGGTTTTTGTAGTACCCATTTTGATCAGCTGTTATGGTTGAGACTTGATTAGGTACCACAGAAGAGCTCAAATTAATAGTCCAATTGGAACCAAACATTTCTGTGGGATTTGATCTACTTGGGAAAATATTCAAGTACTCTCCTCCATTATTACTTTGAAATGTGGTATCTGTAAAGGGCTTATTATAACTACAATTGTAATACTGATCATATAGAATTCCAACATTGTTTTCACAACTCCCATATGGAGTAGTAGTGTAGTCTTCGAAATTGGGTTGATCAAAGATTGGAGCTTGGGACCCAAAATTAGGATTTGATGAGGACCCATTAAGGGGAAATTGATGACCATGATCATGAACATGAAAATCTTGAAGATAAGTTGTAGTACCCTTTGGTATGGGAAGCTCTAAATTGTTGTCTTTTGAGTAAGGTTTCATGTGGTTGTTGTTCTCATGTAAAAATAATGGATAATAAGTGTTGTTTTCTCTAAGCTTGGTTTCTAGCTCCATCATGAGATTGAGAGAAAACATATATATAAGAAAGAAGTAGGGACATCGGCCTAGTGTTTGTGTTTTGTATATATTTATGGTCAATTTTTCTATTTCTTGTTTATCAAGTGAGGAAGAGGGTTTTTGGCTATTTAATTGTCTTTATTTTGTGTTGAGATTGATCACTACCGTCGATTCTTTATCATCTAATGGCTAGGGTTGTTTACATTCTTTTTATTTTCTATTTAAGCTTTTTTTTTTTTTTTTTTGTTATACATTTACATTGAATTTTAGTTTTTCATTTATGGGTTTTATTTGCAGGTGTAGTTAAGCTCATTCAAGTTTTAGAAATGAACATTCCGTTACTTTATTTTTCACCTTTTATGGTTGGTCAAAGAAGTTCAATAAACTATTCTTCTTCTTTAGCATTGAGGGGGAAAATTAAAAAAAAAAATAATAATAAAAAAAGAGAAAATAATTGTTTTGAATTAGTTTGAAATGCACTTATGAGGCTATTGTAACTAGAAAGAAATTCTATATTTATAAGGATAAAAAAAATATTATTTTCAATTTTACCTTTATAATTAGTGAATACTTTCTTAAGACAATATATATTTGGTGTTTTTTTGATCATATTTTTGTCAAATAGTTTTGATACATTTTTTATATCTAAAATACCAAACCTTTTTATAATTTATTTATTTCTTTTTATTACTTTACTTTATAAAATAAAAAGATAATTATGTTTTTTGCTTAACAAAAAGGAATAAATTAATTGTAATTATATATAATATTAAATGGACCAAAACAGTGTGTTTTGAATTATGATATCTTTTGTGGATTACAAATTTACCGAGGTATAATCCTTAATATAAAAATTAATATTCTTATTTTTTTATATGACCCTTTTTCTTTTTAGTCTTTTTACTTCTAGTTTCAATAAAAACATGCATATATAATAAAACATTTTAATTAAATTTTATTGTAATGAAATAAGAGTAAAATGGTGTTATTAATTTTCTTTTTGACCAACTTTTGCTTATTTTTTTTTTTGGTAAATTAAAAAAAAACTATTTTGGTATTTAGCTAAAATACATATTGGTTTTTACACAAGTTGTGCAAATATGACCTTTTTCTTTTTAAAGAGTATTTAATTTTAATATATAATTTTAAAAGGGCTAGCTAGCTACTCTACCGGTTGACGATAAATAAGGGCAACATGCTACAATTTCACTTTAAACTAACACAAACGTAAATCTACTATATTAATCAAATATACAATTAATAAGACATTAATTTGGTCGTATATAATAAAAACACAAATGTGAAAATTTGTGTTAGAAATTGTTGGAGTAACGGAAGGCATTCAAATTGGTCTTTAACAACATTAATCAATTAAGAGATAAGAAGAATGGATTAAAGTCCTAATAACACTACAAAAGAATGAATTTAATACAAATTTAATTGAAAGATAATGATAATTAAGATTAGATGGTTTGCAGGCACAGCCTCAAACAGAAAAATACTTTGCAAAAGAAAAAACTGACAAGCTACTACCGCTAGCATTGATTTATTTCCTAGTAACTGCATAGTTTTAAATTTTGAAAGGAAAAAAAAAGTCCAAAATAACATTCAATATTTACACTTCAAAATATGACAGTTCATACAGAAGTTGATAAAAAGTTATGGGAATTTCATTTGTGTGTACTTTTTAGGTGTAAAAATTATGGATATCTCTAACATTACTCTAATATGGAATCATAATCACCAAGAACCATACACCCTTATTAAAGAAAAGTCAATAGAGTTAATAATTTGACTAAAAATTGAAAAGGAATCCTATAATATGATTTATCAGGTGCTACAAAATGTTGGATTACAAGCATCTTTCCTGGAAAATCTTCTCGAGGTTCTTCCCATCGATTTGTGAGTGGTGAGGGAAATCGAATGGCATTTCCACCGGAGAAAACCAGGCTTCGTTGAAAACTCGGGTGACCTCTTGATGTACCACAGCATTGCCATCTGGTGTCAGGTGCAAACCATCACTGTAATGAAGAAAGAAGCACACATTAGTTGTACATCCACCTAGTTTCATCAGAATAGAGCTATTCAAATTTTTCATTTTGGTGATAAATACAACTGAGTATTACAAAGGGAGTAAGGATGATTGGAGAACTAATGCAAGGAATTTGAGTGAGAGATTGACCCTGTCGACGATTAAGAAAGGAATACAAACCTTAGGAATTTCTTCTTCCAACCTTCTGTTTCCTGCATCTTGGTCCATAGATCGATGTAGCGAATTCCCATTTCTTTAGCTAGTTCAACACACTGCTTTGCATAGACTCCTGTTACTTCATTTGTCCTCTCAGGTAATTCCCTAGCATTTTCGCCGTATAAAGATCTGTAAGACCCAAAAGCAGCAAATTAGTTCTTTTTTTAAAAGAAATTGAATCTGTAAAGCATAAGAGTTTCCAAAATAGTTCAGTGATTTCTGGACAAATTAAAGGGTGATTCATTCAGGGAACAATATATAACACAACCTGAGAAAAGTGAAAAGGAAAAGAAACAATTACTGCAGGCCCTGAAGCTGTATTGGTGTTAATACTAGCCTGTGAGTTAAGACAGAATTATGGTGGTTGAGTAGAGGTACAAACAAAGCTCGAAAACAAGCATGACAGACCAACTTAAGGTTAGCATTGGCAGATGTGAAACTACACATAAGTTGATGGACCCGAAAAAAGAAGAGATGGAAGGCATGACATTCAGTAGCATTGGCACGAGTGATAAAGCAGCAACACTACAAAAAATGTACCTCGCAAAGTCATCTCGCCCTTCCTCATCAACAGGAGGTGGAGTAATAAGCACAATCAACACAGTTGGGGAGCATTCCTGCAATCAAAATTACTGGCCAAAGTGAGAAGAAGAAAGTCGTGCTGTTATCACCTACAAACCACATTTGCAGTGCAATCATATAGTTCATTGAACTTATGATTACGCAATTGCAATATTATAGTACTTGAAGCACAGTAGTCAGTAGGTGCAAACTACATTCATTGGCTCAGAAAGCTAAAAATGGTTTTTACTTCTGCCCTTTTACATAATAAAGCTAAAATAAAATCTAAAACACTTAAGTTTGAAAACGGAATCAAGGAACAGAATCTGAACCTTCAAATGAAGAACTATTTTTCTGAGATTCTCCTTGTACTCATCAATTGGAACATGTTGTCGTTCACTTGTCCTTCCTAAGATAGCTGCATCATTGGCACCAAAGAAAATTGTGACTGCGGCGGGAGGCTTTGCAACATTCTGAAAAAGAACCAGTCTTATTTATTTCTTTTCTCAATTTATTTAATTGAAAAGTCTTAACTTAATCTTAAGTATCACCATGGCAAAGTAAAATAACAATTGAAACAAAATAACCACCAAGAACTGTACTATTTTCCCAAAAAATTTGCAACCACAGCCTAGTATGCATATCAATAAATTGTGTACATCAATCCTATCTATACTAATCATCAAAGTTTAAATTCTATAATAAAAAGTACAAACTTCACATCCTAATTCCAAGCATTGCATTAAAAGGATGCCTCATCAACAAAAACCCATTGTACATGTACAAAATCCTAATTTGCTGCCATAAATGCATGGTTGTTACAAGAGGGTGTACCATCCCATAAATAAATCCAAGAATGAATTAAAAAAAAGGACCATTCACCAACTCAAAGATCAAATCCAAACATTCATGGAATACTAGTGTATAGAGAGCTTACCAGTGGGAATAGATGATGCAGCAAAAACAAAGCCCATCTGGTGTTGTAACCACCATATCCACGAACTAATACATCAGCCTATAAACAACCCCAACACACCAAAATCAAAACTTTAACAAATAATTGAAAATCAAAATTGTGGGTCATTCTTGTTTTGTCTTGTTTTTCCCAGATTAAATGGGCAAAAAGAAAAAGGAAAAAGAAAGTGTGAACCTTGCGAGAGTAAGTATCAGCAAGAGCAGCACCCCAGCCACCAGGTCTGAAGGACTGTTCAGTGATTGAATCACCAAAGAGTAGGATCTGAGGCCTCATTCTTTGGTGTGTCTCGAAACAAAACACACCGAAGCACTACACAAGCTACCACTCAGAAGTGAGATGCACAACACAACCAACCGAAATTGGTTAGAATACGACAATTCCAAAAGTGCGTGAGATGCACGTACCACACAGTAATCACTAATTAATCACTGTGGTTTTTACTACTAGTATTGCATATCATTTTCCATAAACGACTGAGATATTAAAAAATAAGAATTAAATAGGATTTTTGAGTAATTATGATTCTTGTAGTGTTGATTCTCGAATTTTTCACCATTGCAAAAATATTCTTAGAATTATACAAATGGTTGCAAATATATTCAATTATATTATTTTTATTTTTATAACAATTTGTTTATTTGTCTATGAATTATATGTTTGATTGTAGTATAAGAGTTTATTTAATAACTTTAAACTACTTAAAATTTAATTTATTGACATTAAAATGTAAATAGTAGCTCTAAAAATGCACATGTATACTCTCATAATTTATTATTAGACTGTTAATTATGTACTTATTTTTTTTTTTGTCTAGATTCTTAAATTGGACCAAATAAACATTATGTTAATGTTATATCAACAAATTCAAATAAATGACAATAATGCAACCGCAAAAGGCATTTGCAACAAATTTTTATAGTTTACAAAGAATGTTCACAAATAAAAAAAATTGGGAACAAAACCCGTTCAAGCATAAATCCTACTTATTCTAAAAACAAAAGAACACAAGAAACGACTACATTCTCCTTGTAACGATATAGACAATAACAGAAATAACAGAAAGAGAGAGAGAGAGAGGAGAGAAACAAAGTGAACGAGAATCTTGGAAAGAATTGATTGTATTATTGATTGAATGATGATTACAAAGAGAGAGCTATATATACAGAGAATATAACAATAGTAACCAACATGTAACAGTAGGAATAACATCTAACTAACACAAGGATAACTAATTAACTATTAGTATCCTCGACAGCCCCCTTCAAATTGAGTGTAGCTTTTGAAACTACACATAGTTTTCTCGAACATCAGTAAACCTTGAGCTGGAGATTGGTTTTGTCAAGAAGTCAGCAAGCTGAGCAGATGCAGGCACATGCTTCACATGAATTTGATGTTGAAGGACCTTGTCTCGAACAAAATACAGGTCGATTTCAATGTGCTTTGTGCGAGCATGCAAGACAGGATTTGCTGCAAGAAGAACACTACTCTGGTTGTCACACCAGATTGAGGGATGCCAAGTTCTGTAAGAAGAGACTGAAGCCGTGATATTTCAGAAACAACATTTGCCAAACTTTTGAATTCAGCTTCAGTAGAAGATCGACTCATAGTGACCTGCTTCTGAGACTTCCAGGCCATAAGATCACCTCCAAAATAGATGCAATATCCTGATGTGGATCTCCTGTCATCAGGATCTGAGGCCCAATCAGCATCACAAAAGGCTTTGAGTGAGTAATCTGGTGCTGGTTGTATGTGTAAACCATAGTCCAATGTGCCAGCAATGTATCTAAGGATGCGTTTTACTGCTGTCCAGTGTGCTCGTAAAGGTGCTTGCATATATTGACAAACTTTGTTGATAGAGAAGGAGAGTTCAGGCCTGGTTATTGTAGCATACTGAAGTGCACCTACTATGGACCTATACAAAGTTGGATCCTTGACTGGTTCACTGCCATAGTGAGAGAGTTTAAGACCATTATTCATTGGTGTGTTCTGAGTGTTAACATTCTGCATATCTGCCTTGGTTAAGAGATCCTGAAGATACTTTGTTTGGGACAGGTGAATTCCATCAGAGTTTCGAGTTACCTGAATGCTAAGAAAGTAGTCAACTAGGCCCAGATCTTTAAGTGCAAAGGTGCTACTTAGCTCTTGAATTAACTGATCAACAAGGTCATTATTGCTGCCCATTACAAGGATGTCATCAACATATACTAAAATGTAGATGCAGCTAGTTGATGTAACTCTTATAAACAGAGATTGATCTAACTTAGAAAAATGAAAACCATGCTGCAATAGGACAGATGACAGCTTGTCAAACCAGGCTCTAAGAGCCTGTTTGAGGCCATAAATAACCTTAGTAAGCTTGAAGACATTATTGGGATAATTGGGGTCAATGAAAGCAGGTGGTTGGTGCATGTATATGTCTTCTTGAAGCTCCCCATTCAAGAATGCATTGTTGACATCAAGCTGTCGAATTGGCCAATTCTTTGTGACAGCAATGGTTAAGACAACTCTGATTGTGATTGGTTTAACAAAAGGGCTGAAAGTTTTTGAATAGTCAGAGCCTTCTTGTTGATGAAATCCTTTGGCAACTAACCTGGCTTTGTAGCATTTGTGGCTGCCATCTGCATTAAACTTTTCCCTAAACACCGTTTGCATCCTATAGGTGTTCTACCTTGAGGAGGCTTAACCAAGATCCAAGTGTTCTTTCTGTTGAGAGCTGTAACCTCTGCATCCATAGCAGTAAACCAATTTGGCTCTTGAAGAGCAGTTTTGACTGACCTTGGTGCACAAGCAGCAAGCAATATTTTTGGTTTTCTGATGCCATTCTTCAATCTTGTTACCATAGGATGACTGGATGTGGGTGGTGTTGTGTTAACAGCTGTATCTGCAAAAGAATTGTTAGTAGCAATTGGTGTTTGAACAGGGAGAGCATCAATGATAAGCAGTGTAGTAGTTGGTGGATTTCCATATTGAATGGGTACTTTTGTAAGCGTTGTAGGAGGGAGATTAGGAGAGTTGGCTTCAGAAGCAACATTGGGAATCGGTAATGGGGAATTAGGTGGAGATGGAGTTGTATTTGGAGAGACATGAGGGTCATTTGGGGGAAATTAACTACTGGGGAAGGAAAAAGGGTTGAAAGGGTGGGAATTTGGGAAGGAGATGACATGGTGGAGTGAATGCTGGGAGATTGCTGCATAGCAGAGACAACATAAGGGAAATTCAGTTCATCAAACACAACATCTCGAGAGATGTAC
The DNA here is from genome assembly GCF_029168945.1 of Cannabis sativa. NCBI lineage: Eukaryota > Viridiplantae > Streptophyta > Magnoliopsida > Rosales > Cannabaceae > Cannabis > Cannabis sativa. The sequence goes on from NC_083603.1 coordinate 47,610,412, forward strand.
AACCTTTTTTCTTTAGAAAGACATTTGAACCCTTTGTGTGACATGCTGTAACCAAGAAACACACATGGCGTTGACTTGTATTGTAATCATCTTAGCTGGTGTTATACCCAAAATTTGGCTACCATTTCAATGGAAGACACGTGTCAAAGTAAGAAGAATATGGATCAATACGTGTAACGATAATTATATTTGAAAATGGAATAACTCATCAAATGCGGACGTGACAGAGTATATTTACAACTTGCTGACTATAAGGTCTTATGCGAGATAAAGATATACAAACTGGTGCCTTGTGCATCAACGAGAAACCATGTAATTTCAGGTGTACAAGACGAGGCACTAACCTTATTACGCGGACAAAATATAACGACTAATGAGACACTTAACGTATAATACACGGTAAGATAGTCGTATAAACATATACAACTAATAGCGAGGTATCCATCTCGCCATAGGAAGACATGCACACGGTACCTTCACTAGTCAACTCCAGGTATCTTTCAATGAGATTCACAGCTCCGTCGAGCCAATTCTCTCAGATAGAAGTTGGCATTCAAATGATATTGGCTTTGAAGTTCACCTCGTCATCAAGAACTGCGATTGTCAGATGGAGCGAAGAAGCGACAAGATTTACATTATCAACCTCGGAAAGATATGGAAAAAGCTCCAGCTCGCTATCTAGGTCATTGGCATTGAGTTCCTATCGAGACACCCCAGAATATTTTGATTTATAACGTGTTTAATACACGATTATTTTGACCCAGTAAAAGCAGACTAATCACAGCTGTGTGATATTCAAATATTAACCACATTTATATTATGTGATATGTAATCAAACTCCACGATTTCAAGGGATAATTGTTGTAAAGATTACAGTCAACTCTGTAATTAACTGCCTGACTATGTAATTATAAGTAGAGGCAAGTTAGACTGAAAAGGGGACGAAAAATGCATAAGAGAAAAGGCCCTAAAAACACTATCAGAAATCTAATAAGATTGACTCGTGGACTATGCAGAATTTTAACTGCAAAACCACGTAAAAAATATTTGTGTTCATACTTTTTTCTTTACTGTTTTTATTTTTCTGTGCAAGTTTATCACTTTTAAGGCTCATATCTGGTTAACGAAAATCTGCGTTAACAGTTTGGTACTTTCATTGAGAGCCTTCGTGTAAAAGCTCAGAAAAAACCCTCCTTACATATAAAAAACAATCTCCTTCATGGCTGACAACCCAGAGAACGTTAACGCACCACATGAAGAAACTCATCACCGTCCTGGAAAGGAGCCCATGGGCTCCAGAAGGCCTTCCAACTCACAGTCTAAATGGACCACTCGCTCTAGGAGAACCCAACTTGAGGGTGGCCCTAACACTCGGACCACTTATTCCAAGAGGATCCAACCTAAGGTTGGTGCCAGTACACGAACGAAACGTTCGAGGAGGACTCAGCATGGGAATGGCCAAAATCCCAGAATGAAAGATAAAGGGCCCAATCGTGGAGGTGCTGAGCCCATGGGTAAGGGTACTTATGAAATGGAAAATTGCCGTCTTAGGCGCCGCCTGGAGGAGGCAAACCGGCAGAATGCTGAATTAGAGCATGATGCAGCCGCAACTAGGGCAGCATAGGGGAATAACACTCAAAATCAACTTGCCCCTGGAGTGAGAAGACCACGAGGCAGACCTCGTGGCTCACGAACCAGGAGACAGGAAAATGCTCAGGAAGAACAACCTGGGGAGAATGAGGTTCCCCCTGAAAATCCAAATGATCAGCTGGAACCCTCTCATAGAAATAAGAATGGTAGGCAACCAGAAACTAATGAACTGGAAATTCCTCGTAAAAATGAGGAAGACCCTGGAACACAACCCAAGGAATGTAGGTCACTGGATACGACTCAGATGAGGAGCTTGAGCCATATCATCCAGATATCATGAATACTCCTTTTCCCCAGGGATTTAAAAACCCTCACGTCTCATTGTATGATGGGACCACCGATCTGGTCTTGCATTTGAATAACTTCAACACAATAATGCAAGCTAGTAATGTGACAAACAATTTACGTTGTATTTTGTTTCCCACCTCGCTAGTTGGACTAGCAAGCAGCTGGTTCAACAAATTTACTCATCATTCCATAACTTCCTGGGAACAGCTATCCAAGGACTTCAAAAAACAGTTCCAGGCCGCAAGGGATAGGCGACCCGAGGTGTCCTCGCTAACTAATATAAAACAACAGCCAGGCGAAACACTTAAGGCATATTTAAGTCGTTTTAGCACAGCTGCTGCAAGAGTTAGAAATCTGGATGATAGTACACAACTTACTGCCCTCCAGGCGGGGATCACTACTGATCTATCCACCGCTGGGGGCGAATTGTGGGACGACTTACAGGGTCGTCCGGTGAAGAACATCATTGAGTTCAACGAGAGGGCTCAGGTGTTTGTCCGAAAAAAAGAAGCTCGAAAAGAGATGAACTTGTTAAAAACTTGCTCAGGAGGCAAGCCCAGCAATGTTTCAACAAGTACTGTCTCAACTAGAGTTGATAACTCAGGGGCCTCTCGCTCAAAGAGAAAAGACGATTCTAAGGAGTCGTCAAAGGACAAGAAGAAACAAAAGAAGCACGATAAGTACGTGCCAATTTATACTATTTATACCGAGCTTAATGAAACTTCAGAAAATATTTGCCTCGCGCATGAGCACAAGGTTGCCTTCAGCAAGCCCGAGCCCATGAGGCATGCGAGGCATAAAAGAGATCCTACCAGGTATTGCAAATACCATAAGGACATTGGGTACACAACAGACGAGTGCCGTCAGTTGAAAGATGAGATAGAAAGTCTCATCGTTTGGGGCCACTTCAAGCAATATGTGAAGAGACAGGGCAATGGACATAACCAACCCAATTTACCCAACAACCCAAACAACCAGGGGTTGCAACCTCTTCCTGTTGAAGGAGAGGACATCCTGGTTATTTCGGGAGGGCCGCATATTGCAGGAGAGAGCAACAACACCCAAAAGAGCTATGTGAAAGAAATAAAAAATGAGTAGTCGGTATTTGCTCCAGAACCTTCCAAGAAGGTAAAAATTGAAGAACCTCCAATCATATTCTCAGAGGAAGATGAAAAGAACGTGAGGTATCCTCACGTTTATCCATTGGTGATTACTATCTAGCTCGCCAATAAAAGGATAAAGAGGGTGTTGATAGACAACGAGAGTTCAGTAAACATCCTTTACAAGGAAACGCTGAAAAAGATGGGGCTCGAAAAGGCCAAATTGAGGCCTTGCATGGTAAATCTGTGCGGCTTCAGTGGCGACAGTATCACCAGTCAAGGCATAATCGAGCTCGCATTGACCTTGGGAGAGGCACCCCTATCTGCCACAGTTATGCAAGACTTTTTGGTTGTCGACCTGCCATCGGCTTACAATATATTATTGGGTCGCCCAGCATTGACCGGACTAGGAGCAATTAGTTCGATCAAGCATCTATCCCTAAAGTTTCAAACATCAGAAGGTGTGGGAGTGGTGCGAGGCGATTAGATGCTAGCTCGCAATTGCTATTGCATAGAGCTACAACATAGAAAAGTTAGTCACCAATTAATGGCAGTCTTGGCAGAAGAAAGAGAAAAGAAGGATGAAGATCTTGATCCTCGAATTTAAGATGAAAGAAACTTTTTAAAACCAATTGAAGAATTAGAAGTAGTTGTTCTTGACCCAGGAAATCCCACAAAGTGTGTGTACATTGGGAAGAACCTGGACGAGCAGTTGAAATAGCAGCTAATAAGTTTCTTTAGGGCAAACCAGGATCAGTTCGCCTGGAACCATAGAGATATGATAGGGATTGACCCTAATTTTATCTGCCATCATTTAAATGTCGATCCAAACTACCCAGCAAAGAGGCAGAAAAGGAGACCCTTGGATTCTGAGAGGCAAGGGGCGCTAAAATAGGAAGTGGATAAGTTGTTAGTCAATGACTTTATACGCGAGGTGTTTTACCCCTCGTGGATAGCTAATCCTGTTCTCGTCCTGAAACCTAACGGAACTTGGAGAACTTGTATTGACTTTTTTGATCTGAATAAGGCATGCCAAAAAGACTGTTTCCCACTACCCAGGATTGACCAGTTGGTGGATGCAACTACTGGGCACGAGCTTATGTCATTTATGGATGCATATTCTGGATATAACCAGATTAAAAATGCATGTCCCAGATCAGGAACATACGAGCTTCGTAACCAACATGGGACTTTACTGCTACAAGGTCATGCCGTTTGGGCTGAAGAATGTTGGGGCAACATTGTTGGGTTTTGTGCCCTAAATAAAACCCTTTACAATCTGATTAGTTATCAATATAAGAAATTTTAAGTGATTTATGTTTGCATGAATTTTACGTGCTAATGGTTTAATATGTTTATTACATTTACACACAAAATCAGTTAAATCCAGATCATATGTTTATTCAAAATTACTGTATCGTCAACACAGTGGAATGTGATTGTGGTCATATGAATCAAAAGACTAAGTCCATGTTTCATCAGTGTTTTGGATTTACACTAATGTGATAATCAGCGATGATGTGTACTTACACTTAGAGTAAGTGTTATGTTCTTTCCAGGACATTAGTAAAGTATACTAGTTTCGAATGTATGGAGTGTACATTGGACTGGACCGATATTGCAACTTAGTTAAGATATTATAAACTTACCGTTATATCTTTCCAAGTCAATATCAGTAGTTGATCTTAAGATTAAAAGAATCTAAATCCTGATATGCTTAGGCTCAACTCAGGAATACTATTCATGTTTGTTGATTTATTAGTTAAGCCTACTTTTGGGTCAGGGTGATACATATATTTTGGGAACATGATAGTATGATTGAGTGGGAGTGCTGAACATAAATATGGAATCTATAGCTTCTACTGGTGTATAGAAGTCAAGTGATGATTCCCTTCGAGCTTAGCAAATAGAAGTAAATGGATGAGCTCTTGTTTAAGTGACTAATACTTAGATCACTAAACATCATTTACAGGTAGCTAAGTGTTTTAAGGGGAAAAATACATTGAGGGGTGAGAACGGTAAAATTATCCCATCTCGATGTAAATCATCTATATAGAGGATCTTTGATCACAATAAGATTATAACAATAGTTAAATGAGATAGCATATCTATATCGCGGAACATGTAATATGCTGTATATAAGTCTGAGAATGCAATTCTAAGTTTTAAGAGTGGATTCAACAAAGAATTAATAAGTAGGAATTTACTTAGTAAATTCGGTTCACTTATTGGAAGCTCAGCATATAGATCCATGGTCCCCATTCTAGTTGAGAACATACTGCTTGTAAGACTCAATAATTTATTTGTGATTAATCAATTATAATTCTAAAGTTAGACTATGTCTAATTTGTGAATTTTCACTAAGTAAGGGCAAAATTGTAAAGAAAAGAGATTCTAGGTTTATTTATTTATTAATAGACTTTATATGTCTAGTTAATAATTAAATTAAATGACAATATTATTTAATAATCTATTTTAGTTATTAAATAATTAGTTTTGGCATTTAAATGGTTAGAATTGGAAAATTGGCGTTTTTGAGAAAATAGAAATAAAATTTGTGAAAACTGCAAAACCAAGTGGGGCCCATTCTACACACCATGGCCGGCCACTTATTTAGGTTTTTCAAATTGATATTTTCATTATTTTAATGCCAAATAATTCCTAACCTAAACCTAGTAGTTGCCTATAAATAGAAAGTGATGGCTCAGTCAAATCATAAGTTTTCTACATAACTCTGAATAATCTTCTGACAGAAAATTCTCTCTTCAGAAAACTGAGCCTTTCCTTTTCTATTCCTTGGCCGAACCTCTCTATCTCTTTTCCTCTTCATAAATTTCGAACCTTAGTGATAGAGTAAGTGCCCACACACAGCAAGTGGTAACTCAATCATAGATTGGAAGACTGTGAAGGATCACACTCAAAGAGAAGGACATTCGGGCTCAGATCTTGATAATACTCTGCGAAAGAAAGGATACAAGGGTTAGAGATCTGAGTGGAAGAAGACATTAATTCCGCTGCAACCAATGTAAGTGTTGCCCCTGATTTTGCCCAATATACGTGGACCAACCGGACAAGGGCACGTGGATCAAACAACTTAACGTTTAAATTATTTGCTGTCTTTATGTAAATAAGGCAGCATCCGGGACATGCCTCCCGGAGAAGACATAGGGAGCCCCATATGCTCCCGGAAGCCCAAGTAATACTAAGGCGTCTCCGCGAGGTGTCAGGCTTCCCCTGAGCAATCAAGTTGCATTTAATGCCGCATGGGAGGAAACGTGTTGGAACTGCTACACGCAATAAAGTCTGACGGCACAACTCCCAATCTGCAGCTACAAAGTAATGATCATTTAAGTCTATCGACGACTACACTGTGAAGAGTCACATCATTCAAAAGACAATAAGGACATTCCACATAAAAGCCCTACAACACCTAGGGATTTGACCATGCATTACTCATGGTATATTCATTGGGAATGCCCAACTTTATGGATACTTACAAATATATTTGTACAATAATTATGGGGATCACCCCACCAAAAACACTATAAATACCCCCTCAAAGCTCATTAATGGGGGTCGAGAATCTTGGGTTGCATAAGAGCAAGAAGAGTAAATACTCACCAAGAACATTCTCTGTATTTATAAGAGTGAAACACTCACCAAATACATTCTCTGTATTAAATACATCCATAAATAACAAAGACTCATGGACTAAGGCTCATTAACGCCCAAACCACGTAAAAATCCTTCTCTAGTTTTCTTACAGCTCTATAATCTTATAATATTTTATTGGTTGCCGAAAACCTCGGTCAACATTTTGGTGCTTTCATTGAGAGCTGAAGAAAGCTTCTGCAAACATACACTTCACTTTACAAAAATGGTGGAGACGAGAAGTACTCGTCAACCTCGCCCACTAGAGGATGCTCAAGATCCAAATGAGGAGGATGTAGCCTCAAGAGCGGCTGAGGGTTCTGAGGAAGAAGAAGGAATTCCTGATGATGACTACGAGGGAAACCTCGATGAGTATGCCTACGATGAAGGTAGCTACTCGGAGTTGGTGCTTTTAAGGCAAAAAGCTATCGATCACGAAGCCGAGATCGAAGCCCAAAAAGCACAAAACCAAAAAGTGCAAGAAGTGATGCTGGCCATGCAAAAAGCCATGGATGCGGCTGGTATCCACATGCATCCCAAGGCAGTGACTGCTGGACTCGGCAAGGAACCAGAGGAATCCTCGCCTAGCACCCAACAGCAAAAGTCTAGGGAGCCTAGCCCCATAAGGTATCCCGCTGAAGGGAACTAAAAGAAAAACCCTACCTCTACCCCTGGGCGGAAGAAAAAGGCCCAGGATCCGCGAAAGGTCCGCTCAGATTTCCCTAAAGGGAAAGGTCCGTAGAGGGGCAAGCTCCAAAAAGGGAGTCTTGGCCCTCAGGATCGAGAGGACCGAAAAAGCGTTTCCGTGCACCAGGAGCCCTGAGGTAGAGGAAGAAGAGGACAGAGATGTCCTCCCGTTGATTTGAGAAATCAAATCAATGGGAATCAAGGTGACCTTCGGGATCACCTTGACCAAAAAAGATACGGGCCCGCAGTCTCCACGGGTACGTTAAATGAAGGAATCATGGCGGAACTCGCCATACTCCGAAAAGATATTTCCCGCGTCTCCCGGAGACAAAAAGGGGACGACTCTGACTCAAACTGTGAGGACCGGGAGCCATGTGCTAAGCACATCCTGGAGGCCGAGCTCCCCAAGAACTTTAAGATGGCCGAAATGGCAGCTTATACCGGGAACTCCGATCCAAGCGACCACTTGTCGCGGTTTAGCCGTGTCATGACGGTCATGAGAGTCAGCAATGACGCAAAATGTTTATGCTTCCCGCTTACTCTAAGTGGGTCCGCAGAGGAATGGTTCAAGAAGCTGGAACCAGGATCCGTGGGCTGTTGGAACAAGTTACAGACCAACTTCCGGAGACAGTTTGTCGCCGCAAGAAAGGTCAACCTGGAGGTTAGTGTCTTGACTTGTTGGGTTTTACGCCCTAAATAAAACTCTTTACAATCTGATTAGTTATCAATATAAGAAATTTGAAGTGATTGATGTTTGCATGAATTTTACATGCTAATGGTTTAATATGTTTATTACTCTTACACACAGAATCAGTTAAATCCAGATCATATGTTTATTCACAATTACAGTATCGTCAACACAGTGGAATGTGATTGTGATCATATGAATCAAAAGACTTAGTCCCTATTTCATCAGTGTTATTGGATTTACACTAATGTGATAATCAGCGATGATGTATACTTACACTTGGAGTAAGTGTTATGTTCTTTCCAGGACATTAGTAAAGTATACTAGTTTCGAATGTATGGAGTATACATTGGACTAGACCGATATTGCAACTAAGTTAAGATATTACAAACTTACCGTTATATATATCTTTCCAAGTCAATATCAGTAGTTGATCTTAAGATTAAAAGAATCTAAATCCTGATATGCTTAGGTTCAACTCAGGAGTGCTATTCATGTTCTTTGATTTATTAGTTAAGCCTACTTTTAGGTCAGGGTGATACGTATATTTTGGGAACATGATAGTATGATTGAGTGGGAGTGCTAAACATAAATATGGAATCTATAGCTTCTACTGGTGTATAAAAGTCAAGTGATGATTCCCTTCGAGCTTAGCAAATAGAAGTAAATGGATGAGCTCTTGTTTAACTGACTAATTATTAGATCATTAAACACCATTTACAGGTAGCTAAGTGTTTTAAGGGGCAAAATACATTGAGGGGTGAGAACGGTAAAGAAATCCCATCTCGATGTAGATCATCTATATAGAGGATCTTTAAATCACAATAAGATTATAACAATGGTTAAATGAGATAGCATATTGATATCGTGAAACATATAATATGCTCTATATAAGTCTGAGAGTGCAATTCTAAGTTCTAAGAGTGGATTCAACGAAGAATTAATAAGTAGGAATTTACTTGGTAAATTTGGTTCACTTATTGGAAGCTCAGCATATAGATCCATGGTCCCCATTCTAGTTGAGAACATTCTGCTTGTAAGACTCATTAATTGATTCGTGATTGATCAATTATAATTCTAAAGTTAGACTATGTCTAATTTTATGAATTTTCACTAAGCAGGGGTGAAATTGTAAAGAAAAGAGTTTCTAGGTTTATTTATTTATTAATGGACTTTATATGTCTAATTAATAATTAAATTAAATGAAAATATTATTTAATAATCTATTTTAGTTATTAAATAATTAGTTTTGGCATTTAAAAGGTTAGAATTGGAAAATTGGCGTTTTTGAGAAAATAGAAATAAAATTTGATAAAACTGCAAAATCAAGTGGGGCCCACTACAACACCATGGCCGGCCACTTATTGTGGAGTTTCAAATTGATTTTTTCTTTATTTTAATGCCAAATAATTCGTAACCTAAACCTAGTGGTTGCCTATAAATAGAAAGTGATGGCTCAGTCAAATCATAAGTTTTCAACACAAGTTTTCAATAACATCTTCTGACAGAAATTTCTCTCTTCAGAAAAATTGAGCCTTCCCTACTATCTATACCTGGCCGAAATCATCCTTCTCTTTTCCCTTCATCTATTTCGAACCCTAGTGAGAGAGTAAGTGCCCACACACAGCAAGCAGTAACTCAATCATAGATTGGAAGACTGTGAATGATCAAACTTGAAGAAGAAGGACATTCGGGCTCAGCTCTTGATTATACTCTGCTACAGAAAGGATACAAGGGTTAGAGATCTGAGCGAAAGGAGACATTAATTCCGCTGCATCAATATAAGGTTTTTTTTTAACTTTATATGTGTTTAATTTATCGTTTTAGAAGGTTCATATTTAGGGTGTTTAAACAACATACTTGTGAGTAGATCTAAGATCCTGGTAAAATAAATATCCAACAACTGGCCTCAGAGCCATGGTAATTGATTTACTTTCATGAAATTTGGACTTTAAAACGATTGTTTGTTATTTGGATGGTTTCATGTTGTATTGAGTGTTATATGATGATTGATTGATGTTGGTGAATTTTCGTGAAAAATAATTGAGATATTGTTTCTGGAATTATTTTTATTGGATAGTATGGAAAAAATTAAGCAAGTTACTTTTTTATAGAACTCAATTTCGATTTAATTTGAATTAGTTATGATTTTTTGACTGTGCACTCACACGCGCGCGCGGATTCAGACAAATTTCTTGTCTGAATCCTTCATCCGCGCGCGGACCTAGTGTTAGGTGCCTCCCTACGAGTGCAGACCTCGTCTGGTGCCTCCCTACGCGCGCGGACACCCTGCAAGCTCCTCTGTTCCGCCGAGCTTTCTCGGCTGTCACCTAGCATACTGTCCGTACAACTCCCAAAATTTTCGTTTTTCTTCGTTTTTTCATGTTTTTTCATGGAATTAACTTCCGATTTTTTGTGTAGTTTTGTATTTATATATTTACTATTCCTAATTCAACTCTAATTATCATAATGAATTAATTTAATATTTTTTTTTTAATTTAATTCATGATATTAGTGTAATTTGAATTTGAAATTAGTAAATATCTATCTTTTTGTTTAATTATTTATCTTATTTTTAAATTTGATTATATCTTATCTTATTTTTAAATTTAAGGTCAGATATTAACCTTTTTTAAATTAATTTTTTTTTTTAAAATCTTTTGACCTTATTTAAATTTAAAATAAGATAACTATAATCATGTAATTTTAAATAGATGTAAGATATTTTGCTCACTTTTAAATTTTGTTATTTTATTTATTTAAATTAAATTTAAAATCTGAAAAAGATATTTAATTTATCTTTTCTAATTTTTATTTAATTTTTTATTTATAAAATAACATTTTGTTATAGTGAGATTTCTCTCACCTAGAAACTCGAGACCAGACTCCTATTTAAGGGACACGTGTATTCAGATTTCCAATGAAAGCTGAAATGCCCGTGAGAGACTTCTCGAAGTTTCAACCTCGCCCAGGATAAAGCCAGCGAGTATGACCCAAGTCGGATCGCATAACCGTAATTCGCATTATGCATGGTAGACCCAACTCGCATGTGCCAGGACATATGCGAATATCCCCTCTATACTTATGCGAAAGCATAGAGACCAACTCTCTATGATGCGATTTGGTCCCAACGACCCAATAGCCCTGACAAGCCGATATGGATTCGCATGTCTAGGTTCTACCAGCTCGACATGCGATGTCTACAAGAGGCAATTACCTAAGGATACAGACGTTCCAAACGTACTGATGACCCTGCGAGCTCAACAACGGAACATGAACAGTCAACTCGCAGATGTGGAAGACGCATACGTTGATGGATTTGATAACTGTCGTTCATTTATTAATGTTAACGTTGCTTGGGTTTAATTATTGCAATTCAATATGTAAATAATGGATTAACAATGAATGTGATCCTTGTGTAACCGATTTGACACCTGCTTTGTATATAAAGAGGTGATCCACCATGAAATGGGACCTACGAAGCCCTTGCTACAGTGGACTAAGCAGATCATAATCTGACTGAACCACTATAATTCTCTGTTTTTGTTATTTTCCAGCTTTCGTTGATTGTTTTCCCATTCCCAGCCGAGTACTCGCCATTTTAGGTTGAATACTCGCACTTGTCTTTACACATAAAATTCTCTTTGATATTAACAAAATAATATAATTTGGTGTTGCGAAATTCACTCGACAACATTTGGCGCCGTCTGTGGGAAAAGACTAAGATTTCATTCATTTCAAAGAAAAATATCATCATGGCTGGAAATCACACCAACGGAGGAGCTAACAACGGGTCCATCAACATCGGGATGATGAACGTACCATTATATGGAGCTGGAGCGCCACCTGTGGACGTCATTAACGGCGGAGTAGGGAGGAGCAATATCAGACCTCTCAACCTGTTCCCAGAAACGACTGACCCTCAAGTCGGGGACACATCCACGCCACCAGCAACCATGCATTTTCCCCCTGTCATTATGGCAGTGGTATCCGAGGGAATGATCCAGCTCACCACTGATCAATATGCTGCGATTCAGGATCAACTGCGCGCGCTACAGGCCGAAGTGGATGGACAAAACCGAGCCCGACGCCCTCCTCGAGTTCCTGCTATTCGCACCGATAACCCTCAGGTAACGAATTCTAGACGTCATACTAACCGTGTACGCAGGGAACGGAGAACCAACCCTAAAGGTTTGGACCTGAACCATCCAACATCGAGGGATCAATCCGCAAGGTATCCAAACCAAAGCACACAAATTGATGAAGACCCTGAACGGCGTAATCCTCGCAGTCGACCATCAAGAGACAACGACGCAGAATCAGCCTCTTCGTCATCGCATGGTTGCACTCCAAGCAGGTACACAAGGTCCCGGCTCTGTACAGACACAACAGGGAGGACATTATCAGGTACACCAAGGTGATCTGCGTGATCATCTCAACGCAGTTTTCAGGGCACGCTCTCGCGTCCCACATAATACTGAGACACTCCATGATCCCCATGCGGACGATCAGGGTGCTAATACTTATAATAACCCGCCTACCGCGCCGATCGCGACTACTGGGATTAATGTCCCAGCAAATCTCGCCGCAGTAGTTGCGAGTCCCGCAGTCGTAGCAGCCCCGGCTCCTACGGCTGGAGGGATTGACCAAAGCATGCTTCTGCAGGCCTTGAAAATGCTCGAGTAGCAACGAAAGCCTATATACAAGTTCGCATGGTACCTCGCCCTTCACTACAGAAGTGCGACAGGCTCAACTTCCAAAGGGGTTTTGTCTATCCGAATCCCTCAAATATAAAGGTACTTCTAACCCGATAGATTATCTTGAAAAATTTAATACTATAATGGAAGTGGATCAGGTACCACAACTCGCAAAATGCCGCATTCTTGCGGCAACACTCGAGGAAAATGCCCATGATTGGTTTACCCAATTAGCTGAGGCGTCGATATCGACGTGGGAAACCTTCGTCGACTTATTCCTCACACATTTCCAGGCCACAATGACGTATATGCCACCTTATACGACTTTGGCCAACATCAAACAAGAACCTGGTGAGTCTTTACAAGACTATTTTAAACGCTTTAATGCAGAAGTAACAAAGGTCGAGAAGGCTCCTGAGTCTTTGCTTGTTTGCATGCTGATAACAGGTATCTTGCCAAGGACCGGCTTTTGGATGGAGTTACAAGCTCGAAGGCCCGAATCCTTAGTTGAATTCTTCGCCATGGCCAAACCTCACAAGAGAATCGAGAATTCAGCGGAGTTAGAGAAGGGAAAGGACAAACGCCGGTCACCTATACCGCGTTCACGATCTCGCAGTCCCCGAGGGAAGAACTCCAGGGGCCGAAGCCCAAGAAGACGCAGCCCGCGGAGACAGCGAAGTCCGAAGTTGGCCAAGTCTCCTCCAAAGAAGGAATCCTCGCCGAAAAGGAAAGGTGGACCTCGCTTCGTCAACTATACTGAACTCCCAGTCCCCCGAGACCATATCTACGCCATCGAAGAAAGAAAGGGAGTTTTCAAGAAGCCGCCCCCCATCAGGGGAAATCGCGACAGGAGAGACCCTAAAAAATTCTGTAAGTACCACAAGGATATTGGTCACACTACCTTAGAATGTTGGGTCTTGCAGGATGAAATCGAGGAGCTAATCCGGAGAGGGAAATTCGACAAGTATAAGAAGAGCGAGGAAAGTCGTCCCCAAGCGGATGACAAAGGAGAAAACCAGAATGCGAGTGGCTCCAGAACACCTCGCAACATCCTAACTATAATTGGAGGACCTCATATCGCAGGGGACTCTCGCAAGTCACAAGAGCGATATGCCAGAGAAGCCAAGGAGAAGCCGCTTACCAATGTGAATAATCTTAGTGAGCGGCCCGAGAAGCTGTTTAAGAAGGAATGCGACGACATCACCTTTATGGAGAGTGATGCGAGATGGGTCCATCACCCGCATTCCGATGCGCTAGTCATAGTCGCCAATATTGGCGGGGATAATGTCCATCGCATACTCGTCGACAATGGGAGTTCAGTGAATCTACTAAATTTCCAAGCATTCAAACAAATGTTGTTGCAGGAGAAGGATCTGCGACCTATGACGTCGAGCATTTATGGTTTTTCGGGAGACGTCATAACAATAAAAGGAATGATCAAACTCCCAATCACTTTGGGAATCGCCCAAATGCTGACCAAGTCAATGGCGATTTCGCGATGTCGACCAGTACTCAGCGTATAACGCCGTAATTGGTCGACCAATCCTGAAAGAGATGAAGATCATAACCTCGATCTATCATCTAACAATGAAGTTCCCTACTCCCGCCGGAGTAGGTTATGTGCAGGGAGTCCAATCAAAATCGCGGGAATGCTACAACGCAGCAGTTAAACTCGCAGAGAAAAGGACGGTAAATGTTATCTACCTTTTGGAGGCACCACCTCCTCTCCAGGAGATCCTCAGAATCGAGGAGGTGCCACACATAGATGAACCAGACTGGATCCAAGAATCCTCGATCACACCGCCGCAGCCCAAGCCGCGGAAGACACAATTGAGGTACCTATAGATCCTGTAGATAATAATAAAGTTTTAAAAATTGGTTCTAAATTAAATTTTCAGCTGCGAGAACAATTAACGACCTTTTTAAAGCAAAATCTTGATGTTTTTGCTTGGAAACACTCAGATATGGTCGGGATATCTCCGCAAGTCATGTGTCATCGCTTGAACATTGACCCCGAGGTGCGAGGTGTCCGACAAAAGTATCGCAAAATGGACCCCGCGAGGTACCAAGCGCTAAAAGACCGCCTCCTTGCCTGCGGCTTTATACGGGAATCATTTTACCCAAACTGGTTAGCAAACCCCGTACTCGTGCCTAAGCCTAATGGCTCATGGCGCACATGTGTTGACTTTACAGATCTAAATAAAGCCTGTCCCAAAGACAGCTTTCCCCTTCCTAGCATTGACCAGCTTTATGATGCCACTGCAGGTCACGAACTCTTGAGTTTCATGGACGCATACTCGGGATATAATCAAATCCCGATGTATGAACTACACCAGGATCATACCTCGTTCATTACTGATCGAGGACTATACTGTTACAAAGTAATCCCTTTTGGTTTAATAAACGCAGGTGCGACTTATCAAAGGCTAGTGAACATGATGTTCGTGTTGGAAATTATTTTACCAGGATCTAGATTTACTAACAAGTATGTTGGATTAACAACCTAATATGAATTCTAAAACAATGAAAATAAACACATATAAAGTTAGAAAACCTTACAGTGGGTGCAGCGAAATAATATGACTCCTTCCGTTCAGATCTCTAGCCCTTGATTCCTTTCTGTAGCAGAGCATCACCAAGATCTGAACCTGGATCTTCTTTTCTCCTCCTTTGATGTAGAATTTTCATAGTCTTCCATACTATGATTGAGATACCACTTGATGTGCGTGGGCACTACTCATCTCACAAGGATTTCGAATTTTTCTCTCTTTTTCTCTCTTGAATTTCGTGGCTTTTCATCCATACAAGAGAAGAGAGCAAGGTTGCTTTATATAGGGAAAAGGGAGAGCACAACTTTCCAAATAAAACAGTTTCCTTAATTACTGTGTAATCAATCAACTGCCTTATTTAGTGTGATCCACCACTTTCCTATTATAGCTAGGCTTTGATTAGCAATTACATGACAATTAAAAAATAAAAATAATAATTGGGAAACACAAAGGGAGTGCTCGGCCATAGAGGGAAATGGGCCTCACTTGGATTTTGCAGTTTCCTCAATTTTATTTCTATTTCTCCAAAAATGCCATTTTTTCAATTCTAATCATTTAAATGCCAAAACTAATTATTTAATAACTAAAATAGATTATTAAATAATATTGTCATTTAAAATAATTATTAATTAGACATACAAAGTCTCTTAATTAATAATTAAACCTAGAAACCCTTTTCTTTACGATTTCATCCTTAAACTGTGAGAATTCATAAAGTAGACATAGTCTAACTTTTAGAATTATAATTGATTAATTAAAATCAATTAACTGAGTCTTACAAGCAGTATGGCCTCAACTAGTATGGGGACCATGGGTCTATATAACCGAGCTTCCAATAAGTCGAACCGAATCTACCAAGTAAATTCCCTAACTTATTAATTCCTCATTGAATCCACACTTAGAACTTGGAATTGCACTCTCAGTCATATAGAAACGCTCTATATGTTCCACGATATAGACACGTCATTAGTTATCCATTGTTATAACCCTAATGTGATCAATGATCCTCTATATAGATGATTTACACTGTACAGGGATTAAATTACCGTAACACCCTACAATGTATTTTATCCTTAAAACACTTAACCCTGTATAAATGATATTTCACCTAAGTGAAATGAGATCTCCACCATTTATCTTCGTTTGGTTAAGCTCGAAGGAAATCATCCTTTACTTCTATTTGCCAAATAGAAGCTATAGATTCCATATTTATGTTAGCGCTCCCACTCAATTGCATTACCGTGTTCCCAAAATGTACATATCACCCTGATACAAAACTAGGCTTAACTAACAAATCAAAGAACACGAGTAACACTCTTGAAATTGAGCCTAACCATATCAGGATTTCGATCATGTGATCTAGGATCAACAGGTGATATTGAATTGAATAGATATTACGGTAAATTTTAACATATCTAATCAAAGTTCAATATCGGTCCCTTCCGATGTATACTCCATACATCCGATACTGGTAAACTTTGCCAATGTCCTGGAAAGGACATAACACTTTTCCAAGGTGTAAGAATACCTATCGCTGATTATACCATGTCAATCTAAATCCAGTGTTCTGACAAATCAGGGAATCAACTTTTGAACATATAATTTAAGATTATATTCCACTGTGCTGACAACACTATAATCTTTAACCAACCCATATGTTCTGGACTTAAAAAGAATTCATACATTATATACTTATAATCATGAAATAAATCATGTGAACCATGCAACATAAAATGTTATTTCTGATCTTTATTAATAAGTAAATCTGATTATATGAAATGAGTTTTATTTAGGGCATAAAACCCAACAAACTCCCACTTGCACTAATATAAAACAAAAAGTGCATTTCAAATAATCATTAACACCTTGATATACCAATCAAGTGTAATAGTAGTAAACTCCTCGTAATAGGATCTGACAGGTTGAATTAACAACAACCTTTTCTCCACTATTACTTTCCCTTAATCACAAAATCCATGATAATGTGAAATTCCTCTCTATATGTCTACTTTCTTGGGATACTGGATTCTATACTTTTGGGCAACTACTTCTTGGTTATTCAGGAAGTAACCCTTGTAGCTAAGGCAAGTTGGAACACTGCCACAAATGTATAGAACTTTCCTTAGACTGAATAAGTATCTTTCCTGCAACTTTTAACATTCAGTCTCTCTCTGGTAGACCAAGAGATTTCAGATAGGTTTTTACACTTCTCCAAAATCGCTACTCCACCCCCAAAGTAATCACCATCTCATCAGCAGACTTTCTAGCACACAGGCAAGTCTCGAAATCTGATGTGGTGTAGTCTAAGAGTTTCAAAAACCACCCTTATTGACTAACATATAGTTCCTCTTCTTAATCTTAAGATTTACTTGATTGTCTTCCAATGTTCCTCTTCTGGATTAATCTGATACTTACTCATTACTCCCACTCAACAGCAGGTGTCTGGTCTAAGGCATACTAAAGCATATCTGAGACCTCTCACTGTTGATTTAAGAAATTCTTTCATGGCTTTATCTTCTCTGGAATAGTTGAGACTTTTCCTTAGATAAATAAAATCTATATCTAAGAAGTTGTGAAGCTTCTATAGATTTCCATTGGAAAGAAAATGCATCAGCATCTCATGCTTGCATTAGAGTAAGTAATTTCCAGGTATACCACAAGTCATAGGTTTAGATAAACTCAAACCTATAATACTAGGAATAGGAAGTTTTGTTAAGTCCATTGAATAGACTTATAAACGAAAATTTCCTTTCATGTCCTTGTAATAGAAAACTTTAGGTTACTCCATGTGAATGGATCAAACCATAGTTCTCTTGGCTTTCTTCTTAGTTTCTTATCTTGACAATCCATTACTTGTTTAAACTCACAATGGATTTTAATCACTAGTGTCTTCCAAGTTATGAGAAGGTGAGTTCCTAGAAACTCTCCCACTACGACAAGGTACTGTGAATTATGTCTAAGAAAACTAAATGGTATAGACCTCTTCAGTTGTGTTAAGACAACAGAGGCAGTGGGATCATCTTGTAACGAATAAGATGATAGAACACTTATGGAATCAAGAAAAATATCTCCTTTATTTGCTACTTTATTTTCAGATTTAGTCATTTTCTTAGAAAAATAGTATTTGTTTAAACAAACACTTTCTTATCTAATGACTATGGGATGATCCACCCCTAATCACTTAGAATAGCTAACAAACATGCAAACCAGGGTTAGCAGTTCTAGCTTTTCTTAAGATTTCGATTAGGTCATCCATGAACCTAGTAATGATTTACATTAAGTATACAACCATTACATCATTCTGAAATTTTATTACCATAGAAGGATTTAGGCAACGACTAGTAACTAATCATCAATATGCAACTCGAATTTCTGGGAGGTAAGTTTGGATATAATTCAAAATCAAATTAATGATCTTTGAACTGCATATCAACTAACTTTTTCCCCACCCCTATCAGTTCGCAAGATCTTTAACCACTTACCTTCACCATTGCTAGAAATTCATGAAATTTTTCAAACATTTCAAATTTCTTTTGCGTAAGGTAAAATCTAGAGTGATCGTTTTAAGAATACAACGAAAACTCATATCCACCCCTGAATGTACATCCATCTGCGAATGAGATGAAATTACTTTCAGTGGATATAGGCATATTAACTCTTTGCAGAGAATGATCTTGTCAAAACCACTATGAACAAGATACAAATGCCTTAGATTTATAAAATATGTGGTTGTATCTTTTGATGACTTAAGTCACATCAACATCAAAGAGTTCTTAGAATAGTTCAAGTGGATTCTGGTCACAGAATACTAAACTCATACAGTTTGAATCCATTGATAGAAAATGGTGATGAAACACTTGTGAAAGTGTTACTGTATAATTAGTAATTCTTTCTTGTACCACCACTACTAATCTAACTCTATGATTTGCCTATACAAGTAGGAGATATCTAAGATTGAGGATTTATATCATTTGGGGATAGAATTCTGGGAATATAATCATATGCGTCATCTAATTTCTTAAGAGAAAATAAGACTTTATATGATTTATAGACCATTCATCCAATGATATGTCATTAAGCTAATTCGAAATGAATAAGCTAAGAGGAATTAGGATAATTTCGTTTTAAATAAGAATCCAACGATGCTCCGTGTTGCTATAATTTATAGACACTACGCAAGTATACGCAATCAAGTAGTAAAACTCACACAGGTGAGGTCGATCCCACAGGGAATTGGATTAAATACCACTAAACTATACTTATAATTCTATTTGGCAATATCGAAAACAATTATGATTTAAGAACAGTAAAGTAATTCAAAAAACGTAAAACACAGTTAAAGTTTAAGCAAGATGAGAAGATAGGGAGGAGAATCCTGTTGTTGTTTACCCAAATCGTTAATGCTTAATTACTATCCTGTTCTTGAAGTGAATGACAGATTATGAAATAACCTAGCTCTTTTCAGATCTTCTAGATTCTAAATCACATGTTATCTAATTAATTCCTTAATTAAACTAACATGAAATCAGCATTGAGTAATAATCTACTCGTCACATAAGTCATGTGAATACTTTCGTTTCACATAGAACATCGATTATCCCAATTTTAGCATTCTCAATTCTCACTTTTCAGATTTCGAATTGAGATCATAAAGCATGCACAAGGTGATCAATCTTAAACATGAAATTAAACACAAATTAAGATAATTTCACAAGCAAGAATGGAGGAATAGTAATTAAACATTAACTAGGCAAAACATTAAACAACAATCATCATCCTCCCTAAATGGGAAATTTAGTTCAGAAATAAATCCATAACCATTCCTATAACAATATTCAACATAAATAAATTAAAGAGGAATAGAGAAAGAAACTGTTGGTGGATGAATTCTGGATCTTCACTTTGATCTCTGTGCTCTTCCTGCCGCTCTCAGCTGTATTTTAGGGTTTCTGATCGCTCTCCTTGACTTCCAATCGCAGTTTTCTATTTATATCTAACTTTTAGGGTTCGTCGGACGAAAATACCCCTGACCGTATGGACGCTCGCCACGGCCAAAAGTGCATCAAAAAACCACGTTTCTGCCCAGACTTTCTAGCCGCGGCCATGGAAATCTCGCCGCGGCGAGATGGAATTTTCTGCTTCGATCTGTTTTAGTAAAATGATCATAACTTTCTCATCCAAACTTCAAATGAGCTGATTCAAGATGCGTTAGAAAGATAAAAAAGAGATCTAAAACTTTTATGTTTTGACTTTTTCCAAAATATGATCATAACATAGTAGAATTTAGGCTTGAAGTTTCAGCTTTATTCTCTTTCAAAATTTTCTCTATTTTATAGATCACTGTTTTCCGAAATTTGTCCAATTTCTACATTCCAAGTGTATAAACCTGAAACCAAAGAAAACAAGCGTAATTCTATTCCAAAAATAATAATAAAGAAGAAAAATAACTATAAAATGTGACCCAAAACTTAGGCTAAAAATAGCCTAACACTCCGATTAGCGAGAGTCAAAGTAATCTTATTTATACAATCTTCTTGTTTCATATTGTAAAACACTAGTCTAAGGTGTCATCAATTGATGAACAGCTAGATGTTGTATATACAATATTTATCTTTCGAGATCTAACACTATTATGTTAGTCTAATGGTGAAAATCCATTAGGGATTTATCTCATTAGAAAAACAAATCAAGTTAGACCAACAATGAAGATTCGAAATTAAACTACAATTTAATAACAGAAAATAACATGGTTCAATACAAATTCATACACAATTCAGAAATTATGAAGCACATAGCAAGTAGGAATGACAAGTAAAAATACTAAAACATACAATCCTAAATAATTTCCAAGGTTTTCAACAAACTGATATCAGTGTCCCGTTTAGGCGAGAGTCAAAGCTATCATTCATTGAATAGAGTTGTCAGCTCATCTAAAATGTCAAACATTCTAGCAACCTTTTATTCGATCAAGATGTGAATCCGCGTTGTCCCGTTTAGGCTAAAGTCAAGGCTATTCTATCTTATGAGCTTCCACCATTGTTTCATATTCTTGCAAGTCTTATACAGTCGCCACCATTAGGGTGAGCATAAACTATATAAAAAAAAAACTTACAAGATTACTTATCTTTCGAGATTAAACGGTGCTAACTTGCTAATGAACGTTCCTCCATTAGGGAGGATTACTCACTAAAACAATAGCTATGTAAAACCAACAATGGAGATCGAATATCCTTATAATAATAAAGCTCATTATTTAATGAAGGGTTGTATTTTCTTCTAATATTTATTTTAATCCATTTATTTTAAATGTATATTTATTTAATTAAAATTTCTAATTTAGAATGAAAAATTCCAAATATAAATTTTAATTTAATATTTATAAATTATACTTAGATAGATAAATAACGTGAATTATTTCCATCTTAGTAATAATTTCCATAAATATTTAGAAAATTATTCAATTTAAGTTGTTTCAAAATTAATTTGAATTAATTTACAACTCAAATTTAATTTTCTATAAATATATATTGCATTTTCGAAAATGCTTTAAAATAAAATAAAATAAATCCTGGAAAATTACTCTAATTTTATGTTGGCCCAAAATTAATTAATAAAAATTAATTTTCAACAAAAAATATAATTTTCCTATTTAATTAAATATCTAAGAAAAATTTCAAATATTTAAGTATCATGATTAAAAAATCAACTTAAATATTAAATTTCTATTTAATTAAATACACTAGAAAAATACTTCAAGCAAAACAGATAATAACTATCTAGACTTTTCATAGACTAATTAATTCAATTTCTAATTGTTATATATTTTAGTTCATTTATTTTAATTAATCATTAAATGAAAAAATCAATGATTTAAGTTGGTCCAAAATTAAATAAATAATTTTCAACTTTAATCTATTTTTCAAATAAAATTCGAAATTTCTGCATTAAAGAAATGCAATTTCAAAATTTTGGGAAATGATTAATAAAATAAAATAAAATATATTCTGAAAATTATTCAAACTTAAGTTATTCTGAAATAAGATTCCAAACTTAAAATAATTTTCAACTTTAATTAAATAACATGAAAATAACAATATTTAAGTATCATGATGAAAATCAACTTAGATATGGAAATTTTCAATTTAATTAAATGTATTAAATTCAAGAAATAAATAATTAAGTAAAGAGGAAACTTAATTATTAATTCTAGTTTAATACTAGGAAAATATACTAAACTTAGATTGTACCAAAATTAATTAGGAAACAATTAATTTCACAATCAATGATATTTTCCTATTTAATATTAGAAATAATAACTAGTACTAGAAATGACTATCTAGAATATATCATTGACTAAGTGTTTTTCTAAAATTAACTTTAAAATATTACATGAAAAATAAATTTCATATATTTTAAAAGTTAATTATGTTGCTAATTCAATTTTAATTAGGTTAGACTAATATAATTAACCTAATACAATTATTTAAATAAGGCAAATGAGCCTTCACAATTGGGGTAGTTCATGTGAGGGGGAGCTGGGTTCAATATGTCGTACCCACTTCTATGGCCCCCAACTCTCACACAAGGCCCAAAAGAGAGGAATTTAACCTTAAAATAAACAATTGTTATTCATTGAATAAGCCCAAATCTAATTGGACCTAAATAAATTTCCTTATGTCAAAATTTATTTTAGCAACCTAGTCCATTTACTTAATAAAAACTTAAATGGGCTTCCTATATGCATCTAAGCCCAAAAGCAAACATATAGGCTCACACAGGTCAAATGATTTGGATGGACCCTATCATGTTACTAGGTTTACACAGATGAAAGAAGTACAAAATTTACCTGTTACAAATTATTTATAACATCTATCGTCAATTGGACTATGATTAAAATCAGATCATTAGATCATGATCTGTCAACAAGTTAATCATAGCAATTTAGATCAGATAAATAATAGGTTTGTTAAAAAGTTTTGAATAAACATTATAAACAAACAAACATTGTCCATGTAACAGATGTGAATCAAGATATTAATATAATTAAATTATTATTCTTAAACTAACCAAATAAAGTAAACTAATTTTAAAATATCTAGGTTTATTTGAATCAAATTAAATATCTAATAAGATCAATGATTTGAAAGGAAAGAATCTTCAATATCACTTTCAGATCTTATAATTTAATAAAATAAACCAATTTTAAAATAGATTTGGTTAGATAATTATTATTTTAGGAATAAAATAATAAATGAATAATAATTACCATAATTATATGTCAAAATATCTCAAATTAAGCAATATTCAAATCTCTACAAAAATATCTATGTTATTTAAATATTTAGGATATGATTTATAAATTTCTAATAAGGAAAAAATGATATATATATATATATAGAAAAAATATCATTTTTATACTTATAATTTATAAATAATTAAATATTTAACAAAATAACAAATTTTTGAATTTGAAAAACATTATGGTAAGTATATCTATAAAAATATCTATGTTAATTTCAAATTTATTAATTATTTAATTTGACATATAAGATAATTTTAATATAATATTTTAAATAAAAAGACAAAGTTATCATTTAATTTAAAATATCTTAAATATCAAAATATCTAATCTTATAATTAAATAATAAATAAATATTAAAGAACTTAACAAATTTTTAAATCTGACCATAATAGGAAATATTTAAAAATTGGAAACAATCCAAAATAGAAATATTTAAAATTGGAAAAAATTTCAAATTGAAAATATTTAAAATTGGAAACATTTCAATTTAGAAATATTTAAAATTGGAAAAATGAATTTTGGGAAACAATCCCATGAAAAAAATTGGATTTTTTTGGAAAAAATCCCAAAAATCGCAACTTTGGGTTTGGGCGCAGGGCCGCAACTGCTGCAGCCCAGGAGGGCTGCTAGCAGCCTATACGCGCGCGGAGAGGGTGAAGCTGGGCGAGAAATCTCAGCGCCAGCAGGGTTTTCGTGGGCGTATTTGGGCGGACAGCAGGGTGCACATGGGCTGGATGCTCAGCTCACGCGCGCGGAGGAGGAGCTTGTCCGAAGCTCCTGGGCGTGCGATTGAGCATCCATGCATACCCGAAATCCAATTTTTTCAAAATTCATAACTTTCTCAATTTTTATCGGAATCGAGTTCCGTAAAAAACAAAATTGCTTAATTTTTCACAAGGAATCCAAATAAAATATTTTCAAAAATTGAAAAAAATATTTTTAATGGAAAACGAAACTGTACAACATAAACATTCATCAAACAACACATAAACCAACATGAAGCCATCCAAATCAACACAGAACATAACAATCATCGTTTTAATTCATATTACATGAAAGTAAATCATTACCATGGCTCTGGTGCCAGTTGTTGGAAATTATTTTACCAGGATCTAGATTTACTAACAAGTATGTTGGATTAACAACCTAATATGAATTCTAAAACAATGAAAATAAACACATATAAAGTTAGAAAACCTTACAGTGGGTGCAGCGGAATAATATGACTCCTTCCGTTCAGATCTCTAGCCCTTGATTCCTTTCTGTAGCAGAGCATCACCAAGATCTGAACCTGGATCTTTTTTTCTCCTCCTTTGATGTAGAAATTCCATAGTCTTCCATACTATGATTGAGATACCACTTGATGTGTGTGGGCACTACTCATCTCACAAGGATTTCGAATTTTTCTCTCTTTTTCTCTCTTGAATTTCGTGGCTTTTCATCCATACAAGAGAAGAGAGCAAGGTTGCTTTATATAGGGAAAAGGGAGAGCACAACTTTCCAAATAAAACAGTTTCCTTAATTACTGTGTAATCAATCAACTGCCTTATTTAGTGTGATCCACCACTTTCCTATTATAGCTAGGCTTTGATTAGCAATTACATGGCAATTAAAAAATAAAAATAATAATTGGGAAACACAAAGGGAGTGCTCGGCCATAGAGGGAAATGGGCCTCACTTGGATTTTGCAGTTTCCTCAATTTTATTTCTATTTCTCCAAAAATGCCATTTTTTCAATTCTAATCATTTAAATGCCAAAACTAATTATTTAATAACTAAAATAGATTATTAAATAATATTGTCATTTAAAATAATTATTAATTAGACATACAAAGTCTCTTAATTAATAATTAAACCTAGAAACCCTTTTCTTTACGATTTCATCCTTAAACTGTGAGAATTCATAAAGTAGACATAGTCTAACTTTTAGAATTATAATTGATTAATTAAAATCAATTAACTGAGTCTTACAAGCAGTATGGCCTCAACTATTATGGGGACCATGGGTCTATATAACCGAGCTTCCAATAAGTTGAACGGAATTTACCAAGTAAATTCCCTAACTTATTAATTTCTCATTGAATCCACACTTAGAACTTGGAATTGCTCTCTCAGTCATATAGAAACGCTCTATATATTCCACGATATAGACACGTCATTAGTTATCCATTGTTATAACCCTAATGTGATCAATGATCCTCTATATAGATGATTTACATTGTACAGGGATTAAATTACCGTAACACCCTACAATGTATTTTATCCTTAAAACACTTAACCCTGTATAAATGATATTTCACCTAAGTGAAATGAGATCTCCACCATTTATCTTCGTTTGGTTAAGCTCGAAGGAAATCATCCTTTACTTCTATTTGCCAAATAGAAGCTATAGATTCCATATTTATGTTAGCGCTCCCACTCAATTGCATTACCGTGTTCCCAAAATGTACGTATCACCCTGATACAAAACTAGGCTTAACTAACAAATCAAAGAACACGAGTAACACTCTTGAAATTGAGCCTAACCATATCAGGATTTCGATCATGTGATCTAGGATCAACAGGTGATATTGAATTGAATAGATATTACGGTAAATTTTAACATATCTAATCAAAGTTCAATATCGGTCCCTTCCGATGTATTCTCCATACATCCGATACTGGTAAACTTTGCCAATGTCCTGGAAAGGACATAACACTTTTCCAAGGTGTAAGAATACCTATCGCTGATTATACCATGTCAATCTAAATCCAGTGTTCTGACAAATCAGGGAATCAACTTTTGAACATATAATTTAAGATTATATTCCACTATGCTGACAACACTATAATCTTTAACCAACCCATATGTTCTGGACTTAAAAAGAATTCATACATTATATACTTATAATCATGAAATAAATCATGTGAACCATGCAACATAAAATGTTATTTCTGATCTTTATTAATAAGTAAATCTGATTATATGAAATGAGTTTTATTTAGGGCATAAAACCCAACAGTTCGCAGATCTCATTGGAAAAACCATGGAGGTATATGTTGACGATATGCTCGTAAAATCTCAACATGCGAAGGATCATATTGCCCACTTACAGACCATGTTTGATATATTACGACGGTACAAGATGCGGTTAAACCCTCTGAAATGTGTCTTTGGAGTTTGCTCTGGGAAATTCCTTGGGTTCATGGTTAATCAGCGAGGAATAGAAGCCAATCCTGCGAAGATCAGGGCATTGGTGGAAATGCCATCACCAACCAAGCCAAAGGAGGTTCAAAGCCTCACAGGTAAAGTCGCAGCTTTAAACCGCTTTATATCCAGATCTTCTGATAAGTGCAAGGAGTTTTTTCAGATTTTGAAAGGCAACAAAAAGTTCCATTGGATCGAAAAGTGCGAGCAGGCCTTTCAAGCTTTAAAAATACACTTGGGGCAACCTCCGATCTTGTCAAAGCCATTGACCGGTGAAGTCCTATCCATCTATTTAGCCGTGTCGGAATATGCGATTAGTTCGGTACTAATACGCGAGGACCAAGGACGTCAATACCCGGTGTATTATGTCAGTAAGCAATTACTGGATGCCGAGACACGTTATCCCCAAATGGAGAAGTTGGCATTTGCCTTGATAATATCATCAAGAAAATTGCGACCTTATTTCCAGGCTCACAGTATTGAAGTTTTGACGAACTACCCCTTAAGACAAGTTCTGGCGAAACCAGAAGCATCGGGGAGATTGTTGAAATGGGCAATGGAGTTGAGTCAGTTCGACATCAAGTATAAACCAAGAACTGCGATCAAGGGGCAAGCCTTGGTAGATTTTATACTTGAATTTCCCAGCACCGAGATAGCACTCATTGAAGACAGAAGTGACATTGCTATAGCAAATAGAGAGACGTGGACATTGTACGTCGATGGAGCCTCAAATAACGAAGGTTCCGGTAGTGGGATCTTGTTAATCAGTCCCAATAATTTCAAGGTACACGCTGCTTTACGTTTTGAGTTTTCTGCATCTAACAATGAAGCCGAGTATGAAGCATTAATCGCAGGATTGAAACTGGCTCTCGAGATGAAAGTCAAATATCTTCAGGCTTTCAGCGACTCCCAAATCGTGGTATGTCAGGTGAATGGAGAATATCTGGCAAGAGGCGGAAGATTGGTTAAATATTTAGCCATTGTCTGCGAAATAATGCAGAAGTTCAAAAAAGTAGTCGTGTCTCGAGTACCGCGTGCTCAAAATGCACACGCAGACGCACTGGCCCGTTTGGCCTCAACTAGAGAAGCCGAATTGCTTGATGTGATTCCGGTAGACGTATTGGCTCACCCAACTATAAATCAAGAAGTGTTCATGGAAATAGATACTGTTCAAGAGATCACCTGGATGACTCCTATCCTCGCATATCTGGAAAAAGGGCTCTTGCCTGATGACAAAATAGAAGCAAGAAAGTTGCGACAGCGAGCCGCCCGTTATGTAATATATGACCAAAGGTTGTATCGCAGAAGTTTTAGTCAACCTCTTCTCAAATGCATTAGCGGAGAGGATTGTGGTTATATACTTCGTGAGGTACACGAGGGGATTTGTGGCAATCATACCGGAGGTAACTCCCTTGCATTGAAAATCATGCGGCAAGGGTATTACTTACCAACCTTGCGACAAGATGATCTCGCGTTTGCGAAGAAGTGTGACAGGTGCCAGCGAATAGCCACATACACCCACCAACCTCCAAGTAACCTCCATTCTATCACAAGTCCATGGCCATTTGCAATATGTGGGATTGACTTAATCGGCGAGTTACCTAAAGGGAAAGGTGGAGTCAAATATGCAGTAGTCGCAGTAGATTACTTCACGAAGTGGGCCGAAGCCAAAGCACTCGCAACCATCACAGCAACAAAATTGCGCGAGTTTGTCTATACCTCCATCATTTGTCGCTTTGGCATTCCATACAAACTCATCTCAGACAATGGAAGACAGTTTGATTGCAAAGAGATGCGACAACTATGCGACGATTTGGGAATCAAAAAAGCATTCTCTGCGGTTGCTTACCCGCAGAGCAATGGACAGACTGAAGCTGTTAATAAAATAATCAAGCACACCATTAAAGGGAAACTAGAAGATCGCAAAGGGGCTTGGCCAGACGAGTTACCGCAAGTCCTATGGTCTTATAATACAACCCCTCGATCTACAAATGGCGAAACACCCTTCTCACTTTCTTACGGGTGCGAGGCCATGTTGTCAGTTGAGATTGGGGCAGGTTCCCTACGCAGAGATATTTTCAACATCTCGCAGAACAACGAAAAACAACTATTCTGCCTTGATCTTCTGGAGGAAAAGCGTGATCAAGCGCACTTAAAAAATGTGGCTTACCAGCAGCGAACTGCAAGATACTTTAACTCCAAGGTGAAAGTAAAAGTCCTGCGAGCAGGAGACTTGGTCCTTAGAAGGGTAATGCCAAATACCAAAAACCCATCACATGGGGTCTTTGGGGATAATTGGGAAGGACCATATCTCATCACAGAAAAAATTGGTGATGCCAGATACCGACTCGCAACACTCGATGGAACTGCGATTCCGCGAGCTTGGAATGGCGAGAGTTTAAAATTATATTATCAATAGTACTCGCATTATTAAACTATGTTCACTCTTGTACTTATACTTAGATATTTTTCATAAAAAAAAATCCTAAGTATAGGGGGGTATATATGCCAGAATGTACTATTGATTATATAAAGGATATTGATTCATGATTATTAAATTTTCAAATTTTGTCAAAAGACTTATAAGTATTCCTACTTATTACACCAAGCTGTAATTAAAGTCGCAGATATATATATTAAAAAACGCGAGTACCCGTGTACTGCAAAAATGTTAAAAGATAATTATCCCCGCGAGGATATAAATTTGTCCAAAGTAAAAAGCAAATTTGTCTAAGTACAAAGCGCGAGTACCCCTGTACCGCATAAAAAACTAAACAAGTAAAATTAAAAAGCCTAACAGTTTTAACATAGAAAAGTCAAGCATCTGGAGCAACAGGAGCAGTCTCATCCGCGACTTTGCTGACGGCCTCGTTCTCGGCTTCCTCAGCATCCGCACCCTCGACCTCTTCAGGAAGATTCCCTCCACCACCTTGAGTTTGAGTGGGTGACATAGCACGAAAAGCCTCGGCCATCTCAGCGGCTTTTGCTCCGAGGATCGAGAAGTCGAAGTCTGGGACTTTGGAAAGAGTGGTGTAAATATAATCAGAAACTGCCTGATCATATTGTTTTTTCCCATTCTCTTTCTCGACCTCCAAGTCGCGAGTCATCTCCTCGATCTTCGCCCGAGAGTTCTTGGCCTCGAGCTCAGCCTGCTCCTTAGCCTTGCAAATTTCTTCAAGCTTTTTATCCTTTCTAGCCGCCTCTTGCTTCAGCCTCTTCATGTTCTCCTGAAGCTGGGCATTGTGCCTCTTCAGCGAGTCAGCTTCCTTCGAACCAGCAGCAACAGCTTTCAGGAACAGGGTCATCGACTGCAAAGCCAACTCCACAGAACGCGGAACAAGCTCCTCAGAAGGGATCTTCTCCGCCTTGGATATGAACTCCTCGCCCACGAACTTCTCCTGCATAGCCAGGAAGTCGCGAACTCGGACAGTTGGCTCGATTAGGACTTTCTTCCCCTTGTCCTGCGTGGTCTTGGCCAGCTTCTTGGAAGAATCTGCGGCAAGAGTAGCCACCACATCGCTCTTCCTTTTCTGGGTGACAACAGGCGATGTCGTCGCCGTTCCACTCTTTGACTTGATTTTAAGGACGGGCGTGGACTTCAAAAAAGTCATCTCTGCGAGGATAAATAAAAGATAAGTATAAATAAAACTCAAGGCATCAGTTTATAACAAGAGATAAATTAGCTGAGACTGGTCGAGAAGTTTGCTTGGGGAGGCGTTTGTCTATCCGCTCTTGTTGTCTCTCAGACGGTTCTTTGTATACTGGCTCTCTTTGAAGACTTGCGTTCTCTGGAATCAGCTGGTGTTCTCGCAGCTTGGCAGTTGTACACAGTAATCGCTAGTTGCGATCTTGTACCGGAAGGCTCCCGAGGATTTCAGCTGTCTCTCTGCGAGTCGCGTCAAGTGCCGGTCGATCTGGTCTATCTGCGAGAACAAGAAAGAGTGAGTTAGCATAAGATCTCAAAGTAATTCAGAAAATGCCTAAGTCAAAAAAACACGCGACATACTAGGTCTGCGATTAAAGTCAGTTCTAATCCCAAGGACTTTAAAGACGTAGAACCACTTTGATTTCTAGTCCCCCATGTTCGACACCATTCCTTCTACTCAAGGCATCAATTTATAATAAGAGATAAATTACCTGAGACTGGTCGAGAAGTTTGCTTGGGGAGGCGTTTGTCTATCCGCTCTTGTTGTCTCTCAGACGGTTCTTTGTATACTGGCTCTCTTTGAAGACTTGCGTTCTCTAGAATCAGCTGGTGTTCTCGCAGCTTGGCAGTTGTATACAGTAATCGCCAGTCGCGATCTTGTACCGGAAGGCTCCCAAGGATTTCAGCTGTCTCTCTGCGAGTCGCGTCAAGTGCCGGTCGAGCTGGTCTATCTGCGAGAACAAGAAAGAGCGAGTTAGCATAAGATCTCAAAGTAATTCAGAAAATGCCTAAGTCAAAAAAACACGCGACATACTAGGTCTGCGATTAAAGTCAGTTCTAATCCCAGGGACTTTAAAGACGTAGAACCACTTTGATTTCCAGTCCCCCATGTTCGACACCATTCCTTCTACTCCATTGATTTCAGAAGTCGCCCATTTGCTAAAGCAGTAGAAACCGTTATGAAGGCCTACGCTTTTTATATCGTAGAAATAGCTGAACTCTTCTACTGAGGGAGCCCTATGAACGCACTCCATATACATCGCGTAAAAGGCTAGGGCAGTGCGATAACTGTTTGGAGTTAGTTGGAAAGGTGATACATCGTACCGTTTAAGAATGGCTGCGATGAAGGGATGGAAGGGGACTGATACCCCACATCGGAGAATGGGTATTGAGACTACCACATCCTCTGTGGGAATAATCGCAAGGTTGGTAAAAGGGAGATGCGCCCTTTGGGTCGGTTTAGGTCGCTGAAACGCAAGTCGCAGCAGATTTAACCTCGTAAAGGTAGTGAAGTCTGATTTGGTAACCCTCGAAATCAGATCTTCGCACGCGAAGGGCTCGTTCAGCTGGGTGTCGTCGACCGAATCCGTCCCACTCCCTTCCGCCTCTTCTTCATCCTCACCTGATTCGCGAGCTGGGGCCGTCCAGTCATCGTCCATCTCCTCGACTTCGACGTTAGGAGCATGCCTCGAGTGAATAAGGTAGTCGCGGGCTGACACCGTGGACTCGCTGTCTCGAATGTCGATGGTCCCAGGTTCGGCAAGTTCCTGCACCATTCTTTTGATGTCTGCAGAAGACATCGGACCTAGCTCTATTGGTGCGGCCTCCTCTTCTGAAATCGAGGTTGGGAGAAAGCTGTCTTCCTCCTGGTCATCGTCGCCATCGAATGCATGGCCTCCCGAGCCGAGCAGTTGGCTATCCGACAAGCCGCTCATCTGAAAGATAGAAGATCTTTTCAGCGTGATGAATGTGTGAAAAACAAAAATAAGTGATCTCACCGGCATTAAAACTATAAAATCGCAGTTGCTAGAATGGTCAGCATCCTTATGAATGCTGACCACCCCATTTGTATGCGAGTTGAGATGCGAGTAAGTCGCGCATCCTGGGCCAAGTGATATATCTCCAGAAACGGCTGGGAGAAACTCAGTTACTCAAGGGGCATGCGTTCTCAAGCATGACCCTAAAATTACTGAGTTACTCCCACCGTTCCGAGACTACCTATCAGCCAAGGAGTACGCTCATTTGAATATTAACGCATTGTCGCAAATGGATGGGTGTATCACAGTATCTCAAGGGGCATATAATCACATATATGACCATTAGAATACTGTGACACACCCACCATTTGTAATAGCGATTAATACTTTCGCAATTCAACTCACAGCATATAAACTCCTAAAAGATCTAGCCAATAATCAGAAGTAAATAAATTCTGTCAGTGTGCGAGTATTCGAACTGTTCATCCGAATACCTGCGAGTATTCAAAGTATGAAACAGCGCCTATTTGAATATTTCTTATACAGTATGCGGTTATTCCAATTTATAGGTCATTTTTCATAGGATTACCCAGTTTTTTACCCAAAAAACGTAACCTCATACATATCCCTTACAAACATACATTCTTAAAAAGCCCCAAAATACCAAAACCCAGAAGAAACACTCTTTCTCGAACACAGAAAACAAAAAATGCAATGGAACTCGAAACTAACCTTTAGTTTTGGCAAGTTGTTCCTGCGGTTGCTCTCGATTACTTCTGAGATTGAGGATGCTTTAGAAGATCGGTAGAAATCTGGGCAAAAGGTGAAAACGGTTTTGGAGTCTCTGTAAGGGAGGGAAGAAGGAAGTTAAGAAACAAGAGGGAAAAATGGGAATTTGGTTCGTATCAAAGGGTTTAAATACCCATATCCCTCACTTAATGGGATCACGACACGTGGCAACTAGAATACATAAGGTCGCCCAATCCAACGGCCAACGATGGCCACGCCTACACGAAAATCGAGGAGTCTTAGTGACGTGGCACCATAAATGCAATAAAAGGTAATAATTACAGCCATCATTTTTCGAAACCCTCAATGGGACAACCAAAATGTCACCTCCTCGTGACAACCCTTCACCTGTCTCTCGAGCAATAGTTTCCCTCTGTGACCTCACCTTTCACATTGCGAAACTAGGGGCATGTGTTATAGTGAGATTTCTCTCACCTAAAAACTCGAGACCAGACTCCTATTTAAGGGACACGTGTATTCAGATTTCCAATGAAAGCTGAAATGCCCATGAGAGACTTCTCGAAGTTTCAACCTCGCCCAGGATAAAGACAGCGAGTATTACCTAAGTCGGATCGCATAACCATAATTCGCATTATGCAGGGTAGACCCAACTCGCATGTGCCTGGACATATGCGAATATCCCCTCTATACTTATGCGAAAGCATAGAGACCAACTCTCTATGATGCGATTTGGTCCCAACGACCCAATAGCCCTGACAAGCCGATATAGATTCGCATGTCTAGGTTCTACTAGCTCGACATGCGATGTCTACAAGAGGCAATTACCTAAGGATACAGACGTTCCAAACGTACTGGTGACCCTGCGAGCTCAACAACGGAACATGAACAGTCAACTCGCAGATGTGGAAGACGCATATGTTGATGGATTTGATAACTGTTGCTCCAAAATTCGCCCAAAATACGTGGACCAGTCGAGAGGGGACACGTGGATCAGATAACTTGGAAAGATTTGCTAAGTCTTTTTATGCCACCGGGAAGCGCTATTAGCATGGGTCCCGGAGGAGACATCCGGAGTACAAGGTACTCCAGGAAGCTAGTATGGCATGAAGGCTCTCCGGGATGTGTCAGGTCTCTCCCGAGAAATCAAGTCGCATTTAATGCTGCATGGGAGGAAGCGTGTTGGGACTGTAACACGCAATAAAGTCTGACGGCACAACCCCCGAACAGCAGCGCTACAGTAATGATCATTTAAGTCTAGCGACGGCTACTCTGCGAAGAGTCACGTCAATCACGAGACAAAAAGGACTTTCTCCATAAAAACCCTACAGCACCTAGGGATTTGACCATGCATCACCCATGGTATATTCATCGGAAATGCCCAACTTTATGGATACTTACAAACACATGTGTAAGAACAATTCTAGGGATTACCCCACCAAAACACTATAAATACCCCCTCAAAGCTCATTTAATGGGGTCGAGAATCTTGGTTGCAAAAGAGCAAGAAGAGAAAAAACTCACCAAGAACATTCTCTGTATTTAAGAGAAAAACATTCTCTCAAGTGTAGAATCTGTATTAAATACATCCATTAATAGCAGTGGCTCGTGGACTAAGGCTCATTAACGCCCCAACCACGTAAAAAGTCTTCATCTCACTTTCTTACAGCTCCTTATTATAATTATATTTTAATAGTTGCCGAAAACCTCGGTCAACATTTTGGTGCTTTCATTGAGAGCTGAGGAAAGCTGCTTCACAACAAGCATTTAACTTCACGATAATGGTGGAGACGAGAGCTACACGTCATCCTCGCCCTCTAGAAGACGCTCAAGATCCCAATGAGGAAGATGTAGCCTCAAGGGCAGCGGAGGAGTCCGAGGAAGAAGAAGAAGAAATAGTTCCCGATGAAAACTACGAGGAACACCTCGACGAGTATGCCTATGACGAAGGAAGCTGCCCGGAGCTGGTGCTCCTTAGACAAAAAGCTATCGATCATGAAGCTGAAATCGAAGCTCAGAAAGCGCAAAATCAAAAAATGCAGGAAGTGATGCTAGCCATGCAGAAAGCCATGGAGGCAGCTGGTATTCACGTGCATCCCAAGGCGATGGCCGCTGGACTCGACGGGGAGCCGGCAACGTCTTCGCCTAATTCCCAGCAGCAAAGGCCTAGGGAACCTAGCCCTATAAGGCACCCTGCTGGGGAAAACCAAACAAAAATCCCTACTTCTGCCCCTGGTCGAAAGAAAAAGTCGCAGGATCCGCGAAAGGTCCGCTCGGATTTCCCTAAAGGGAAAGGTCCGCAGAGGGGCAAGCCCCAAAGAGGGAGTCTTGGCCCTCAGGATCGAGGGGACCGGAAAAGCGTTTCCGTGCACCAAGAGCCAGGGGGTAGAGGAAGAAGAGGACAAAGATGTCCACCCATTGATCTGAGAAATCAAATCAATGGGAACCAAGGTGACCTCCGGGATCACCTTAACCAAAAAAGATACAGGCCCGTAGTCTCCTCGGGTACTGTAAACGAAGGGATTATGGCAGAGCTTGCCATACTTCGAAAAGATATTGCTCGAGTCTCCCGGAGGCAGAAGGGAGACGACTCCGACTCAGACAGTGAGGATCGGGAGCCTTGTGCCAAACATATCCTGGAGGCGGAGCTCCTTAAAAACTTCAAAATGCCCGATATGGCAGCATATACTGGGAACTCCGACCCCAGTGATCACTTGTCACGGTTCAATAGGGTCATGACAGTCATGCGGGTCAGCAATGACGCCAAATGCTTATGCTTCCCCCTCACTCTGAGCGGATCGGCAGAGGAATGGTTCAAGAAATTGGAACCAGGATCGGTGGGTTGTTGGAACAAACTCCAAACCAACTTCCGGAGACAGTTTGTCGCTGCCAGGAAGGTCAACTTGGAGGTTAGTGCCTGGACCAACATCAAGCAACTGCCCACCGAGACCTTGAAGAATTACATCAAGAGGTTCCGAGAGGAAGCCTTGAAGACCAAGAAGGTCGACGACGGACAACAGCTTGCGCTTCTCCAAGCAGGAATCCGCACTGGGACTCCCTTCTGGAACGAATTACAGCAAGAAGGCGCTGCTAGCCTTCAGGACTTCCAGAAGCGAGTCCAAAAATATATTAACCTCGAAGAAGCCCAGATCGTGGCTTACGGAGGCTATTATCCCACCGGGATAGCGGGATACATGCCAGGAGTATCGCCCTCGGGTACTGTCCCGACCGCGACCCCTCCGGTAAGTGGCATACAGTTTTCTGCTACTCCCGGATACAGCCAGGGCCAAGCCTTGGCCCCGGCATCTTCCCATTACGGCAACCCATCCGGGGTGAATGGACGGACCCCTTCACAGGCTGCCCCGACAGCTAGCTTAACAGGCCCTACCCAGGGGTCGAGGAGTAAAAGGTCCTCCAAGGGCAGCACCCGAACGGGAGAGAAGCGCCAAAAGAAGGGGTACACACCCCAATACACCCAGTACACAGAGCTCACGGACTCTCAGGAACGTG
Organism: Cannabis sativa; assembly: GCF_029168945.1. Taxonomy (NCBI): domain Eukaryota; kingdom Viridiplantae; phylum Streptophyta; class Magnoliopsida; order Rosales; family Cannabaceae; genus Cannabis; species Cannabis sativa. The sequence continues at coordinate 47,646,871 of NC_083603.1, forward strand.
TATATTTTTCCACAAGGCAGAATACGCACTACCGGAGACCACAGCCATTGTATAAAGACAGCTCCCGGAGAGATCCGAGTAAAAGGTGCGAGTACCACAACGACATTGGCCACAACACCAATGAGTGTAAAAATCTCAAGGACGAGATTGAGAATCTGATCCGTTTGGGCCACCTCTATGAGTGGATCAAAAATAGGTTGCCCCACCTTAATCCAGGGCAGGTGGCAGGGGGTATGCCTCCGGGAACACCAGGGGGTTCAGCAGGAGTATTGCCTCCAGCTGCTCCCGCAGGTGACACCCAGCATATACCCGGACTACCGCCCCGGCCTAATGGACGGGTAGCCATGATCTCCGGAGGTCCCCATATCGGAGGAAACACTCGCAAGGAGCGAAAGAGATATGCCGAGGCCGCAAGACACAGTGAGGTGTGGGAGGTCACTCAACTCCCGGCTCAGAGGCCTCGGCTAATGGACCAACCCATAACATTCACGGAAGAAGACGCCAAGGCGGTGCGTTTCCCTCATCACGACCCGCTGGTCATAGAGACCCCCATCGCAAATAAGGTGGTGGCTAGGGTCCTGATCGACAACGGGAGTTCCGTGAACTTGCTCTTCAAAGAAGCCTTCACTGCGATAGGGTTGACCGACCGTGACCTCTCGCCTAGTGGATCGCAGCTCACAGGGTTTAACGGGACGACGCTAATCCCGATGGGAAAAGTCAGGCTCCCGGTTACCCTGTGCCCCGATACCCCCCAAAGCACATTCAAGTATTGCACCTTCGTGGTGGTAGACTGGACTCCACCAAAGTACTCCGGATAGGTAGGAGCCTGGATCCGGAGGAAAAAGATAAAATAATAAAAACACTGAAGGGCGCCATCGACATTTTCGCATGGCGCCAAGAAGACATGACCGGCATCAGCCCTCATGTCATCACCCATGTACTCAATGTCAACCCGGACATGTCCCCTGTACAGCAAAAGAGACGCCCGCTCGACTCGGTGAAAGCCGAGGCCTTAGAGAAAGAGGTGGATAAACTTTTGTCCAATGGCATGATCCGTGATGTATACTATCCGGAATGGCTGGCCAATCCGGTCCTGGTGCCCAAGCCGAACGGGACCTGGCGGGTTTGTATAGATTTCACAGATCTAAACAAAGCCTGCCCAAAGGACTGCTTTCCGCTGCCCAGGATCGACCAGATGGTGGACGCCACGTCCGGATTTAAGCTGCTGTCTTTCATGGATGCCTATGCTGGGTACAATCAAATAAAAATGCATACGGCAGACCAGGAGTGTACTAGCTTCAGGACCGATAAGGGAGTATACTGTTACCTAGTCATGCCTTTCGGACTGAAAAACGCCGGAGCAACCTATCAAAGAATGGTTAACCGGATGTTTAAAAGCCTCCTGGGACGAAACATGGAGGTATATGTAGACGACATGCTCGTCAAATCCAAAGCATGCAACAGCCATGCAGACGACTTAGAGGAATGTTTCAAAGTCGTCCGGAGATACGGCATGAAGCTCAATCCGAAAAAATGCACCTTCGGGGTCAAGTCGGGAAAATTCCTGGGCTTCATAGTCAGCCAAAGGGGGATCGAGTCGAACCCGGAAAAAATCCAAGCTCTCCTGGACATGCCATCCCCCAAGAAACATAAGGACGTGCAGAGTTTGACCGGAGAGGTAGCCGCGCTGAGCCGCTTTATCTCACGGTCCACGGACAAGTGCATACCCTTCTTCAACATACTGAAGAAATGCCAAAAGTTCGAATGGACAGATGAATGCGAGGAGGCATTCAAAAGGTTAAAAGACCACATGGCCAAACCTCCTATCCTATCAAAACCCGTCCTTGGAGAAGACTTGTTCCTTTACTTGGCCGTCTCCGAGCATGCGGTCAGTGCTGCACTGGTCCGGGAGGAAGAAAAAATTCAGCACCCCGTGTACTACGTTAGTAAGCGCATGGTAGGGGCCGAAACAAGGTACCCGGTCATTGAAAAATTAGTATTCTGCCTCCTGATGGCATCAAGGAAGTTAAGACCATACTTCCAAGCCCATCCGATCAGAATCTTGACCAATCATCCACTCCGGCAAGTTCTCCAGAAGCCTGAAGCATCCGGAAGGCTCCTCAAGTGGGCGATGGAGCTGAGTCAGTTCGACTTACAATACGTGCCCCGGATTTCCATAAAAGGCCAAGCCTTGGCGGACTTTATCACCGAGTGTAATGAAGCCGAGGCGACAGCCAATACACCGGAGCCACCCATCCCCACTTGGAGAGTATTTGTGGATGGAGCTTCTAATGAGAACGGTTCAGGAGCCGGAGTGGCTATGATATCACCTACTGGATTGCGGCTCCAGGCAGCACTCCGATTCAACTTCACAGCTTCAAATAATGAAGCCGAATATGAGGCCCTGATAGCAGGGCTAAAATTGGCTAAAGCTGTAGGAGCCAAGAGGGTGGAAGTCTACAGCGATTCTCAGCTGGTCGTAAACCAAGTTTCCGGAGAATACCAAACTCGCGGCGAAAGGATGGCCGCGTACGTAACAATAGTCTGAGAACTACTCCACGAGTTCACGGACTATAAAATAGAAAGAATCCCCCGAGAAAAGAACGCTCACGCGGACTGTCTGGCTAAGTTAGCCTCGGACAGCGAAATCGAAGAGCTGGGGATAGTACCAGTGGAACGCTTGGCAGAGCCAAGCATCAAAATAAAAGAGACCACACAAACGGTTGGGCAAGAACCCAGCTGGATGGTCCCTATCATAAAGTACATAACCACAGGTGAGTTGCCCCAAGAGAGGGCACTGTCTCGAAAGATTCAGTATCAGGCTCATCGTTATGTAATGATGGATCAAATTCTCTACCGGAGAGGACTCAGCATGCCTTATTTAAGGTGTGTATCGGACCCTGAAGCTAGACAAATCATGCTGGAGGTCCATGAAGGGTTCTGTGGAGATCATACGGGAGGACCCAGCCTCTCAAAGAAAATATTGAGGCAGGGGTACTTCTGGCCAACAATGAAAAAAGATTGTATAGACTATGTCCAAAAGTGTGACTCGTGCCAAAGGTACGCAAACATACCGAGAGCTCCTCCAAATGAGATCACTTTGATGACCAGCCCCTGGCCCTTCGCGGTCTGGGGAATAGATCTCATCGGGTCTCTACCTACGGGAAAAGGAGGGGTAAAGTATGCAATAGTAGCAGTGGACTACTTCACCAAGTGGACAGAGGCTGAGCCTATGAAGACAATAACTGCTAAGAATGTTGGAATTTATTTTACCAGGATCTTAGATCTACTCACAAGTATGTTGATTAACATCCTAAATATGAACTTTCTAAAACGATGAAATAAACACATATAAAGTTTAGGAAACCTTACATTGGGTGCAGCGGAATAATATGACTCCTTCCGTTCAGATATCTAGCCCTTGATTCCTTTCTGTAGCAGAGCATTATCAATATCTGAACCTGGATCTCTTTCTCTGAATCCTTGATGCTGAATCTCCTTTGCTGATGATCTTTCTTCACGATCTTCCTCACTATGATTGAGGTATCACTTGCTGTGTGTGGGCACTACTCACACTAAGAATTTCGAAATTTAAGGAAGAAGAAAGAAGAAGTGGCAGCTAAAGATAGGGAGAGAGAAAGGCTCAGGTTTTTCTCTGAAGGAAAAATAGAAAATTTAAGTGTGTTTTTCCTGAAGCCTTCACTATCTATTTATAGCATTCCACTAGGGTTAGGTTTGAATTATTTGGCATTAAAATAATGAAAATATCAGTTTAAATTTCCTACAAAAGTGGCAGGCCCTATACTAGTGGATTTGGGCCTTACTTTTTGCAATTTTGCAATTTTAACACCTTTTGTATCTGATTTTCTCAAAAATGCCAATTTCTAATTCAACCATTTAAATGTCAATTCTAACTATTTAATAACTATAAATAATTATTAAATAATATTGTCATTTATCATATTTATTAATTGAACCATACAAAGTATCATAATTAACAAATATGCCCCTATAACTCTTTCTTTACAATTTCACCCTTACTTAGTGAAAATTTCACAAATAGACATAGTCTAGTTTGAGAATTATAATTGATTAATCAAAACCAATTACATGAGTCTTACAAGCAATATTATCTCAACTAGTGGGGGGACCATGGGTCTATATAACCGAGCTTCCAATAAGTAGATCAAGAATTTAGCACTAAAATTCACTAACTTATTAATTCTTCGTTGAATCCACGCATAGAACTTAGAATTGCACTCTCAGTATATAGAATGCTCTATATGTTCCACCATATAGACACATCATTAGTTATCCATTGTTATAATCCTAATGTGATCAATGATCCTCTATATGAATGATCTACACTGTAAAGGGATTAGATTACCGTTACACCCTACAATGTATTTATTCCTTAAAACACTTGACCCCGTATAAATGATATTTCAGCTTATGTGAAATGAGTACTCCACCATTTATGTTCGCTTGGTCAAGCTCGAAGGAGATCATCCTTTGCTTACTATTCGCCAGATAGAAGCTATAGATTCCATGTTTATGCTAGCGCTCCCACTCAATTGTACTACCGTGTTCCCAAAATGTACGTATCACCCTGACCTAAAAGTAGGCTTAACTAACAAATCAAAGAACACGAATAGCCTCTCAAGATTGAGCCTAATCATATCAGGATTAAGATCATTTGATCTAGGATCAACTAGGCGATATTGACTTGAATTGATATTACGGTAAGTTTAATAAATCTAAGTCAAAGTTCAATATCGGTCCCTTCCGATGCATACTCCATGCATCCAACCACGAGCTTTACTTTAACCAATGCTCTGGAAAGAACATAGCACTTCTCCAAATGCAAGTAAACTCTGTTGTAGATTATCATATCAGTAAAACCCTATGTCTGATAAATCTAGGAAACTTTATTCACATAGTCATGTTTACTTTCCAATGTGTTGACGGCACAATAAACAGGATCAAGTATGTGAAAAGGATTTCAGATGAATTTATACATTATGTACATATAATCATGAAATAAATCATGTGAACCATGCAACATTAAATGTTATTTCTGATCTATATTAATAAGTAAATCTGATTATATTGAAATGAGTTTTATTTAGGGCATAAAACCCAACAAACTCCCACTTGCACTAATATAAAACAAAAAGTGCGTTTCAAATAATCTCAACACCTTGATATACAAATCAAGTGTAGTACTAGTAAACTCCTCGTAATAGGATCTGAAAGGTTGAATTAACCACAACCTTTTCTCCACCATTACTCTTCCTTTAATCACAAAATCATTGATAATGTGAAATTCCTCTCTATATGTCTACTCTCTTGGGATACTGGATTCTATACCTTTGGCAACTACTTTTGGTTAATCAGGAAATTAACACTAGTAGTTTAAGGCAATTTGGAATGGTGCCAAAGATGTATAGAACTTTCCTTAGACTGAATAAGTAACTTTCCTGCAGCTTTAACATTCAGTCTCTCTCTGGTAGACTTAGAGAATTCAGATAGGTTTTTACACTTCTCCAAAATCACTATTCCACCCCCAGAGTAACCACCATCTTATCAGAAAGATTTACTAGCACATAGGCGAATTTCGAAATCTGATATGGTGTAGTCTAAGAGTTTTAAACACACCCTTATAGACTAACATATAGTTCCTCTTCTTTATCTTAGGATTTACTTGATTGTCTTCCAATGTTCTTCTCCTGGATTAATCTGATACCTACTCATTACTCCCACTCAACAGCAGGTGTCTGGTCTAAGGCATACAAAAGCATATCTAAGACCTCTCACTGTTGATATAGGAAATTCTTTCATGGCTTTATCTTTTCTGGAATAGTTAAGACTTTTCCTTAGATAAATAAAATCTATACCTAAGAAGTTGTGAAGCTTCTATAGATTGCCATTAGAAAGAAAATGCTTCAGCATTTTACTAAAGTAAGTTGCTTGCATTAGAGTAAGTAATTACCAGGTATACCACAAGCCATAGGTTTAGATAAACTCAAACCTGTAATACTAGGAACAGGAAGTTTTGTTAAGTCCATTGAATAGACTTATAAACGAAAATTTCCTTTTATGTCCTTGTAATAGAAAACTGTATGTTATTCCATGTGAATGGATTAAACCATAGTTCTATAGGCTTTCTTCTTAGTTTCTTATCTTGACAATCCATTCCTTGTTTAAACTCACAATGGATTTTAATCACCAGTGTCTCCCAAGTCATAAGAAGGTGAGTTCCTAGAAACTCTCCCACTACGACAAGGTATCGCGAATTATGTCGAAGAAAACTAAATGGTATTAATCTCTTCGGTTGTGACAAGACAACAGAGGCAGTGGGATCATCATATGTTATATAAGATGATAGAACACTTTTGGAATCAAGAATTAAATATCTCCTTTATTTGCTACTTGTTTTTCAGACTTAGTCATTTTCTTAGAAAAGTAGTATTTGTTTGAACAAACACTTTCTTATCTATTGACAATGGGATGGTCCACCCCTAATCACTTAGAATAGCTAAGAAACCATGGTTAACAGTTCTAGCTTTTCTTAAGATTTTGATTAGGTCATCCATGAATCTAGTAATGATTTACATTAAGTATACAACCATTACATCATTCTGAAATTGTATTACCATAGAAGGATTTAGGCAACGACTAGTAACTAATCATCAACATGCAACTCGAAATTTCTGGGGAGGTAAGTTTGGATATAATTCAAAAATCAATTTAATGATCTTTGAACTGCATATCTACTAACTATTTCTCCACCCCTATCAGTTCGCAAGATCTTTAACCACTTACCTTAATGGTGTTTAACCATTGCTAGAAATTAATGAAATTTTTCAAACATTTCAAATTTCTTTGCATAAGGTATAATCTAGAGTTATCGTTTTAAGAATACAACGAAAAACTCATATCCACCCCTGAATGTACATTCATCTGCGAATGAGATGAACTACTTTCAGTGGATATAGGCATATTAACTCTTTGCAGAGATTGATCTTGTCAAATCCACTATGAACAAGATACAAATGCCATAGATTAAGAAAATGTGGTAGTGTCTATGATGACATAGGTTTAGTTACATCAAAGAGTTCTTAGAATACTTCAAGTGGATCCTGGTCACAGAATACCTAACTCACATTCCATACAGTTTTAATCCATTAATAAAAGATGGATATTAAACACTTGAGAAAGTGTAACTGTATTGTATTCTGGAATTAGAAATTTAAGAAAATTTCTATTTGGAATCTAAAATTAAAGTCAAAGACTTAAATTTATACCAAATATAATGAGTAATTCTATCTTGGACCAGCACTACTAATACAAACTCTAAGTCAGATTTGCCCATACAAGTAGGAAATTTCTAAGATTGAGGATTTATATCAATTGGGAATAGAATTTCGGGATTATAATCATATGCGACATTTAATTTCTTAAGAGAAAATATAGAATGACATGAAATGATTTATAGACCATTCAACCAATGATATGTTATTGAGCTTATTCGAAATGAATAAGCTAAGAGGAATTAGGATAATTTCGTTTAAAAATAAGAATCCAACGATGCTTCGATTAGCGAAAGACAAAGTAATCTTATTTATGTAATCTTCTTGTTTCATATCGTAAAAATACTAGTCTTAGGTGTCATCAATTGATGAACAGCTAGATGTCGCATATACAATATTTATTTTTCGAGATCTAACACTATTATGTATGTCTAATGGTGAAAATCCACTAGGGATTTATCTCATTAGAAAAACAAACATGTTAGACCAACAATGAAGATTCGAAATTAAACTACAACTTAATAACAGAAAATAACATGGTTCAATATAAATTCATACACAATTCAGAAATTATAAGCATATAGCAAGTAGGAATGACTAGTGAAAATACTAAAACATACAATCCTAAATAATTTCCAAGGTTTTCAACAAACTGATACAGTGTCCCGGTAGGCGAGAGTCAAAGCATCATTTATTGAATAGAGTTGTCAGCTCATCTAAAATAGAAACCATTCTAGCAACCTTTTATTCGATCAAAATAAGAATCCAACGTTGTCCCGGTAGGCGAGAGTCAAGGTTATTCTCATTTCATGAGCCTCTACCATTGTTTCATGTTTCATAAGTTTATCTCTAAGTAGTCACCGTAGGGGAGAGTCTAATAGAGACGAAAACTTACAAAACACTTATCAAATGAAATCTTACGGTGTTAAATGCGTTCAACGAATAACCATCCATAGGGGGACGAAGTCTAGCGTCTCGAGGTTATATTGAAAACATTTAACTTTTGTAAGACCAACAATGGAGATCGAATATCTTAATAATAATCAAGCTCATTATTTAAAGTGAGTTGTATTTTCTTTGATTCTCTTTATTTATTCTATTTATTTTAAATATATATTTATTTAATTAAAATTTCCAATTTAGAATGAAAAATTCTAAATATAAATTTTAATTTAATATTTATAAATTTTTACTTAGATGGATATGAAAATAACATGAATTATTTCCATCTTAGTAATAATTTCCAATAAATATTTAGAAAAATATTCAATTTAAGTTGTTACAAAATTAATTTAAATTAATTTACAACTCAAATTTAATTTTCTATAAATATATATTGCATTTCGAAAAATTAAAGATATAAGAATACAATTTTCGAAAAATGCATATTAAAATAAAAAAAAAATAAATCCTGGAAAAATTATTCTAATTTAATGTTGGCCTAAAATTAATTAATAAAATTAATTTACAACAAAAAATATAATTTTCCTATTTAATTAAATATATAAGAAAAATTTCAAATATTTAAGTATGATGATGAAAATCAACTTAAATATTAATTTTCTATTTAATTAAATACACTAGAAAAATACTTCAAGCAAAAATATCATCTATCTAGATTTTCCATTGACTAATTAATTCAATTTCTAACAATATACTTTAATTTAATTTATTTTAAATTAATCAATAAATGAAAAAATCATTGATTTAAGTTGATCCAAGAATTAATTAAAATAATTAATTTACAACTTAATCTATTTTTCAAGATAAAATTCGAAATTCTAGCATTTAAGAAATGCAATTTCGAAAATTGATTAATAAAATAAAGAAAAAATATATTTTGAAAATTATTTAAATTTAGTTGAAAAATTAAATTTCAACTAAAAATAATTTTCTATTTAATTAAATGTCATGAAAAAGAAATATTTAAGTATGATGATAAAAATCAACTTAGATATTTAATTTTCAAATTAATTAAATGTATTAAATTCAAGAAATAAATAATTAAGTGTAGAGAAGGCTTAATTATTAATTTCTAGTTTAATACTAGGAAAAATATACTTAAAATAAATTGTACCAAAATTAATTAAATAATTAATTTCACAATTTATAATATTTTCCTATTTAATATTAGAAATAATAAGTAGTCTAGAAATAACTATCTAGAAAATATCTTATTTGACTAAGTATCTTTTCCACAAAATTTGAAAAAATATCTAATTTAAGTTGTATTAGAAAAAAATCTAGAACTTAAATATTTTTCAAATTTAAATTTAATTAAATATCAAAAATTAAGTTGTAACCACTTAATTTGAAAATATTCCATTTTAAGTTAATATTCGAAAAGATATTAACTTAAAAAATATCTAAAGAATCTTAATAACCAATGCCTAAAATTCCTCAACTTAATTTTGAAATTTGAAATTCAAAAGATATTCAGATTTAAGTTGGTTAGTTGTAGATAACTAAATATCAACTTAAATAAGAATATTTAATGAAAAATTTAAATTAAGTTCCAGAAAGAATCTAGATGGTTATAATTCTATATTTAATTAAATACAAGAAAATACATATAGTTTAGCTTAGAATAAAAAATTCTTTAAACTATAATTTTCTTAAATTAATTTCAAAATAAATGAAATTAATTATGTTGCTAATCAATTTTTATTAGGTTAAACTAGTGTAATTAACCTAGTACAGTCATTCAAATCAGGCAAATGGGCCTTCACAATTGGGGTGGTTTGTGTGAGGGGGTGCTGGGTTCAGTATGTCGTACCCACTTCTATGGCTCCCAACTCTCACACAAGGCCCAAAAGAGAGGAATTTAACCTTAATAAGAACAACTGTTATTAATTGAATAAGCCCAAAACTAAATGGGCCTAAATAAAATCTATCAATGACTATGACATTTTATTTAGCAACATTAACCTATATGCATATATAATAAAATTAAACACATAGGCTCACACAGGCACACTTTGGATGGGTCCTATCATGTTGCTAGGTCATACACAGATGAAAGAATATTGTAAATATACCTGTTACAAATTATTATCTTGACCAAGGGAGCCATCAGATCATTAGATCTGGCAAAAAGTAACCATGGCTATTTGCAATCAAGTAATAATAGGTTTTAAAAACTTACACATAAGCTAAAACACATACTCCTGCAACAAGGTTAGCTGGATAGTTGGATGTAGGATTTATTTAATTTTAAATAAATATTTAATTTTGAAAATAATTAATTAAATAAATAAAAATAAAAATAAAATAAAAAATTTTTAAATTTTTTAAAAAAATTTAAAAAAAAATTTAAAATTAAACCTACAATTTTTGAAAAATTAGGTTGAAACCAACCTAAATATCATTTCAAAAATTTGCTAACTACTTTTAAATTTTAAATGTTATTTTATAAATAAAAATTAAATAAAAAATTAGAAAAGATAAATAAATATCTTTTTTAAATTTTTAAATGTAATTTAAATAAATAAAATAACAAAATTTAAAAAATTAGCAAAATATCTTATATCTATTTAAAATTACATGATTATAAATATCTTATTTTAAATTTAAATATGGTCAAAATATCTAAAAAGATTTAATTAAAAAATCTTAAAAGATAAGATATTTTTAAAATATCTTTAAAAGATAAGATATTTTTAAATATCTTAAAAGATATTATAAATATCTTAAAAGATATTATAAATATCTTAAAATATCTGACCTTAAATTTAAAAAAAATATAATCAAATTTAAAAATAAGATAGATTTTTAAGCAAAAAGATAAATACTAATTCTATTCAAATTCAAATTACACTAATATCTTGAATTAAATTAAAAAAAAATTTAAATTAATTCAAAATGATAATTAGAATTGAATTAGGAATAGTAATAGTATATATACAAAACCATACAAAAAATTGGAAGTTAATTCCATGAAAAAGTATGAAAAATTGAAGAAAATTGAAAAAATTCGAAACTGTACGGACAGTTCTGCATGATCGTGCGAAACTATCAAGACAAATTTCCGATTTTGTCAAATCTTCAAAAAATCATAACTAATTCAAATAAAATCCAAATTGAGTTCTGTAAAAGGCTAACTTGCTTAATTTTTTCCGTACTATCCAATAAAAATAATGCCAGAACCGAAATAACAATTATTTTTCACGAAAATTTCACAATCATCAATCAATCATCAAATAACACTCAATACAACATGATACCATCCAAAGAACATACAAACAATCGTTTTAAAGTCCAAATTACATGTAAGTAAATCAATTACCATGGCTCTGAGGCCAGTTGTTGGAATTTATTTTACCAGGATCTTAGATCTACTCACAAGTATGTTGATTAACATCCTAAATATGAACTTTCTAAAACGATGAAATAAACACATATAAAGTTTAGGAAACCTTACATTGGGTGCAGCGGAATAATATGACTCCTTCCGTTCAGATATCTAGCCCTTGATTCCTTTCTGTAGCAGAGCATTATCAATATCTGAACCTGGATCTCTTTCTCTGAATCCTTGATGCTGAATCTCCTTTGCTGATGATCTTTCTTCACGATCTTCCTCACTATGATTGAGGTATCACTTGCTGTGTGTGGGCACTACTCACACTAAGAATTTCGAAATTTAAGGAAGAAGAAAGAAGAAGTGGCAGCTAAAGATAGGGAGAGAGAAAGGCTCAGGTTTTTCTCTGAAGGAAAAATAGAAAATTTAAGTGTGTTTTTCCTGAAGCCTTCACTATCTATTTATAGCATTCCACTAGGGTTAGGTTTGAATTATTTGGCATTAAAATAATGAAAATATCAGTTTAAATTTCCTACAAAAGTGGCAGGCCCTATACTAGTGGATTTGGGCCTTACTTTTTGCAATTTTACAATTTTAACACCTTTTGTATCTGATTTTCTCAAAAATGCCAATTTCTAATTCAACCATTTAAATGTCAATTCTAACTATTTAATAACTATAAATAATTATTAAATAATATTGTCATTTATCATATTTATTAATTGAACCATACAAAGTATCATAATTAACAAATATGCCCCTATAACTCTTTCTTTACAATTTCACCCTTACTTAGTGAAAATTTCACAAATAGACATAGTCTAGTTTGAGAATTATAATTGATTAATCAAAACCAATTACATGAGTCTTACAAGCAATATTATCTCAACTAGTGGGGGGACCATGGGTCTATATAACCGAGCTTCCAATAAGTAGATCAAGAATTTAGCACTAAAATTCACTAACTTATTAATTCTTCGTTGAATCCACGCATAGAACTTAGAATTGCACTCTCAGTATATAGAATGCTCTATATGTTCCACCATATAGACACATCATTAGTTATCCATTGTTATAATCCTAATGTGATCAATGATCCTCTATATGAATGATCTACACTGTAAAGGGATTAGATTACCGTTACACCCTACAATGTATTTATTCCTTAAAACACTTGACCCCGTATAAATGATATTTCAGCTTATGTGAAATGAGTACTCCACCATTTATGTTCGCTTGGTCAAGCTCGAAGGAGATCATCCTTTGCTTACTATTCGCCAGATAGAAGCTATAGATTCCATGTTTATGCTAGCGCTCCCACTCAATTGTACTACCGTGTTCCCAAAATGTACGTATCACCCTGACCTAAAAGTAGGCTTAACTAACAAATCAAAGAACACGAATAGCCTCTCAAGATTGAGCCTAATCATATCAGGATTAAGATCATTTGATCTAGGATCAACTAGGCGATATTGACTTGAATTGATATTACGGTAAGTTTAATAAATCTAAGTCAAAGTTCAATATCGGTCCCTTCCGATGCATACTCCATGCATCCAACCTGAGCTTTACTTTAACCAATGCTCTGGAAAGAACATAGCACTTCTCCAAATGCAAGTAAACTCTGTTGTAGATTATCATATCAGTAAAACCCTATGTCTGATAAATCTAGGAAACTTTATTCACATAGTCATGTTTACTTTCCAATGTGTTGACGGCACAATAAACAGGATCAAGTATGTGAAAAGGATTTCAGATGAATTTATACATTATGTACATATAATCATGAAATAAATCATGTGAACCATGCAACATTAAATGTTATTTCTGATCTATATTAATAAGTAAATCTGATTATATTGAAATGAGTTTTATTTAGGGCATAAAACCCAACAAAGAAGGCATTGGACTTTGTTATAAAAAACATAGTGTGTCGATACGGCTTGCCTCACAAAATAGTCTCAGACAATGGAAAGCAATTTGATTGCGAGGAATTTACTGACTTTTGCAACCGACACGGAGTGGTAAAAAGCTTCTCCGCGGTAGCCCGGCCGCAAACAAACGGCCAGGCGGAAGCAGTCAATAAAATCCTAAAGGTCACCTTGAAAAAGAAGCTGCTGGCCTGTAAAAATAACTGGCCTGAAGAATTGCCAAGGGTATTGTGGGCCTACCGGACGACCCCTAGAACCACAACCGGTCACTCGCCGTTCTCAATGGCGTACGGTTGTGAAGCAATGGTCCCGGTGGAAACGTTATTCCCATCCCACAGGAGGACGACTTATGATCCGGCCACCAATCAGGCCCTGCTCCAAGAAGCTCTGGATCAAGTCGAAGAACTCCGGGATGAGTCCCAAATACGGATGGCCGCTTATCAAAAGAAGGTGACCAAGTATTTTAACTCCAAGGTTAAAAATAGAAAATTCGCTATTGGGGATATGGTCCTAAGAAGGGTTTTCCCAGCCACCCAAGAACCCGGAGTGGGGGTACTTGGACCAAATTGGGAAGGACCATATGAAATCGAGGACGAAATCGGTTCCGGCACTTACAAACTGAAAAGAATGGACGGAACTACTGTCCCGAGAGCCTGGAATGCCGATCACCTCAGAAAATATTACCAGTAGCGAATTAAACTTAGATTTTGTTCAAAGGGTTTGTACCGTCCAAATGTATGCCTCCTCTATATTAAATAAAACTGAGTGCCTTAAAAACAAAGTTTCTATGCCACTCAGGGGGGTACTAGGGTATACCGCACGGACAAACAAAAACAAACTAAGTAAAATATCCTGACCCAAAGGGCAGGTCAATCTAAGTAAAATATCCTGACCCAAAGGGCAGGTCAATCTAAGTAAAATATCCTGAGCCAAAGGACATGTTAAAATACCTAAGTGTGACAAATAAAGATCACATATATATAAGAAAAAAAAATATCCTAGCCCGAAGGGTAGGTCATACACATGTAAATGGCCCGGGGACAGGCCTTAAGATATAATTGTCTCCCCTTCAAATAAAAGCTGCCGCCTATATGTAAATTGTTCTAAGGCAGCAGCAAATATGTACAAACAAAAAAAAAATTATAAGAAGAACGGGTAGAATCTGGGTCAATAATACGGCAGCTCAGTCAGCCCGCGGAGGAAGACGAGGTCCAATCCGTGCCTCAAGCACAGCATCAAGCTTCTTCTTCTTTTCCCGGAATTTGGCGATCATGTCCTCAGGTTTGGGATAGAAAGTAAGCTTGATACTCTGATCATTGGTGGCCCAAGCCATGTAGACACCATCATCGAAGCGCTTCGGGCACCGGGCGCAGGAAACAGGAGAAAGGAGCTCGGCCCTCTTGGCCTTCCTGGTAGACTGATCTTTATAATCCCTAAGCTCCTTCAACTCCGCAGCTAGAGCGGCCTTGGATTCGATATCCGACTGGTGAGTCTCCTCTAGAGACCTCACCTTGGCGGCCATTTCATCCAAAGCCTCCCTGGCCTCCCGAAGATCTCGCCTGGCCTTCTCGACAGCCTCGGTTTGAGCCCTTAGTTCCTCCTGATGATGGGCCTCCATCCTGTCTCTCCGCTGGGCCTCGGCCTGGATCATGGCCTCCGCCTGAGCCTCCCTCCGGGTGGCCTCCTCTTCCTTGGCCTTGGCCTCCTCTTCCTTGACCTTGGCCGCTGCCTCCTGGCGCTCGGCAGCCTCCTGGTAGATCTGCCTCTCCGCTGTGAGGTCTTGGAGGACCTTCCTGACGTCGTTCATGTCCCCAAAGTCGGACAGAGCGAAGCCATGGTTTATGATGTTCCTGGAGAGGCGACCAGCCTCAGCAGCAAGCTGAACCATAACGAGGTATAAGGAAAAATTTCTCAAAGGAAGAAAACAAAATACAAACAACAAAAAGGAAACGCAAAAAATTGCAAAGTACTTACCACTGTGAGGGAATGGCTGAGGTCCTGGACCTGGAAGATAGAGTTCAGGGAAGCACAAGTGGCAAACCGCTTGGGCGCACAACGTGTAAGCTGAGAAGCGAACTCACCGGTCATCTCCGCGGCAAAGGGAGCCAAAGTAGGCCCTAGGAGGGGACGGAACCAGTCCGTTAAGGGGTCCAGGTTGAGGTTCCACGGATCATGATAGTCCGGGTGGTTGATGCTCGCCTCAACCTCAGCTCGCAGAATCCTCCTAAGGGCCTCCACCTCGGCATACCCCCGGGAGTACTCGTCCATAGCATAGTTGTGTTTGGCTATGCGGAGCTCCTGCCTCACCTCATCCCCCGGAATCGGGGTAAGATCAATGTGGGGAGGAGCAGGATTTTCCTCCATCGGGGAAGCCCCGCCGTCTAGGCCATGAGCAGGAGTGTCGGCCCTCCGAGGCCTCTTCGGCTCGTCCTGGGCAATCATCTTGCCCTTACGCTTGCGAACCAGAGCCGCTTCAGGCTCCTCCTCGTCCTCCTCTGCTACCACTGGAGGGGCTTGAGGCTCTCCAGTACCCTCAACGGCTTCCTCCGAGAAGTCCCACCCTTTCCCTTGGCCTTCTCCCGGAAGCACCTCCTCGTCATCCACTAAGTCAATGGTTTCGGGGGGAGCGCCGGAAGGAACCTTCAAGGAAGGAGCCGGGGGAGAGGGGTGAAAGCCGGAGGAGCCACGGGAGTATGAACCCCGGCAAGCTGTTCCAGGATGGCATCCATGGGGGTACCTGTTCCAATAAAATAAACAAGTGTTAGAAGTTCGTGAGGAACCGCTTATAAAAAATGCAGCAAATAAGCTACTCCTACCCGAACTTCCTAATTCGGCCCTAGCAAAGTCCCAAACTTTAATGCTGGCAGCATCATCTCCAAGATAACTGTCCGAGGGTCGAAACCAGCTGGACGCTATGTAAGCCGACGGACCTAAGGGAATAGGTTCCGGAGGGCCGGAGCCCATCCGGGACCGACCTAGGTAATCTCCTAAGTTCGTAAAATAAAATTCCTTCAGATGATCCCCCCACCGGGTCGACGGCATCTTAAACCTACGGAGACGCTCGTCAAACCCTATGGGCCTATGACTGGTATATTCATCAACGGAAGGAACATAGCGAATTATCAAGGGAGACTTACCACCAGCACCGGAAGTGCTAGCACCGGGAGCACCCGAGTTTGGTTCGGGGGCTGAAGGCTGAGGCCGGGAAGTCTGATTCTCAGAAGAACCTTCAAGACGAAGGGGCCTCCCGGCGGAAGGACCCCCAATCTCTTCTTGAAGTATCTTGTCAAAAAATTTTGCCTCGGACTTCCCGCCAATGGCTTGGCTCCTTCGCACCACCGGACTCCCCACGCGAAGCCCTCTCCCAGAGGCAGCTTGGGCCTTAGAATACGCCTTCTCCTGGGCCTTCCGGTAGAGATAATCTTGGTACTTCTTCTCTGTCGTAGCAATGAGCTCATCCCGGAAGGCCTTCTCCGCAACCGGCGCCCTCACATTGGGGCAGATGACCCGTGAGAGGTTGGAGTCATCCACGGATTGATGAGAAAGGATAAGTTTGGCCTTCCTACAATTCTCCGTGGTGACCAGGCCCCCGACATCAAGATCAGCTTGGTCGTAAGAGGCGAAGGCTTGGGCCCTTCGAAGGAAAGCCTGAGTAGGAAGCGTCCGATGGTAAGGTGGGATCCGCACCCACTCCGTGAGAAGCTCCGGATGGTCCACGGCCCTGAACCCGGACGAGAAGAAAAAGCGGTGGCGGTACTCCTTAACATGAGTCTGCCTATTATATGGAACCACCCCCTCGTTAGCAGGGTGGATCCGGAACCCATAAAATCCATCCTTAAGTTTGTCCCCTTTCTTGGGGACGGATACAAGTTCATAAAAATACAAAATTTCCGCCGGGCTGGGAGACCCCCAGCCACGGGCGGTGTAAAAAATAAATAAGCCTGAGAGCAGGCGGTAAGCTTGAGGAATAAGTTGGTATGGCGCAAGGCCGACAAATACAAGAAAATTCACAAAGTAATCTTGGAGCGGGAGCATGGCACCGGTCATCAAATGGGTCTGACTCCAAGCCCCGAAGCCCTCATAGTTGTGGTTAGGCGTCTCCGAGTCGCGAGGAGGCCGGTGGAAGGTCCCCGAGGTGGAGGGTTTGATCCCAGCCACATTAATAATGTTCTCCAGCTGGTGAGGACAGGTCAGGGTCGATCGAAGCTCGGCCGCTTCCCAACCAGTTGCACGGGACTTGTACCCTTCCTGGGCAACGGGTCCCAGAGAAACCTCCTCCAGGGTGGCCAAGTTTTTCCCTTTCTTCTTCGAAGATTTCGAGCCAGAAGCAGACATTTTATGTTCTGAGAAAAACAAAAGGAAAAAAGAAAAACCCAGTAGTTAGGTCCCATACCAAACCCTAAATCAAGAAAAGGGGAGTGGGGGTCCCCTAACCGCTGGAAAGAGGCCCCCTCCGGACACGTGTCACCTGGGAAACTCTGGAGAGAATCCCTGAACAAGTGTCGGGTGCAGTGAAATCGCAGAAAGTGGTTTTGCAAAAGGAAAAAGAAAAGAGAAAAGCCTTCCTATGCCCTAAGCAACTGTTAAACAAAGAACACATGGCCTTCTTCAAACAAAGATGTATGCCTACAACAGAGGCATGACAATGGCGACTCTACAACTAACACAGTAAACATAAAGCAGAACTCGAAGAATTTAAACACTCACACACCCAGAAGCCTCTAAATACGAACCCAGAAAACGAACGAAGTAAATATAAGCATGTTATTATCTAAGGATGCAAGAAACTTACAGTAGATCGTTGAACTGGGGGTACTGAATGTGGATGAGTGAAAGTTGAGAAGAACTGGCGAAGTCAAACGCTGGAAGGCTGAAAGAAGTGTTTAAGTATTAAAGCAGTTTGTGCTACTTTGAGGAATTCTCTCTCTGGGAAATTCGAGCAGAAATGGCAAGGAATGGAAAGTAACCGAAATGAAGGAAAGGTGGTGGCTTTTATAGGCAAAAACGCATGAGGAACAGGCGTCATCACCTACCAATCGCACGGTGGGGGAGACGCACGATTCGAATTCCTGAAAATCAACGGATCAGATCAATCTACCATTAAGGCGGTGGGAACGTTTGAGTATCCGTCTGACACCATCAATGCGCCGCATCAATCATGGGGCGTGAAACGAATCGACCTCTGCAAAAGCGAATCGCTGCATTTAATGCCATTATCAGACACACCTCCACGCGCCCCCAAGTCGTATCAGAAGACCGAGGAGGCGGCTGGAAACATTCCTGCAAAAAGCATATCGCTGCATTAAATGACATCATTTAATTTGCCTCCACGCGCTCGAGGCTCGAGCTAGGAAAACGAGGGGTCAACCGGAGACACATGAACAAGCCTTGGTTTATTTTTACTAAGTAAACAAGGCTTGGGGGGTAAATGTTGCTCCAAAATTCGCCCAAAATACGTGGACCAGTCGAGAGGGGACACGTGGATCAGATAACTTGGAAAGATTTGCTAAGTCTTTTTATGCCACCGGGAAGCGCTATTAGCATGGGTCCCGGAGGAGACATCCGGAGTACAAGGTACTCCAGGAAGCTAGTATGGCATGAAGGCTCTCCGGGATGTGTCAGGTCTCTCTCGAGAAATCAAGTCGCATTTAATGCTGCATGGGAGGAAGCGTGTTGGGACTGTAACACGCAATAAAGTCTGACGGCACAACCCCCGAACAGGCGGCAAGAATGATCATTTAAGTCTAGCGACGGTTACTCTGCGAAGAGTCACGTCAATCACGAGACAAAAAGGACTTTCTCCATAAAAACCCTACAGCACCTAGGGATTTGACCATGCATCACCCATGGTATATTCATCGGAAATGCCCAACTTTATGGATACTTACAGACACATGTGTAAGAACAATTCTAGGGATTACCCCACCAAAACACTATAAATACCCCCTCAAAGCTCATTTAATGGGGTCGAGAATCTTGGTTGCAAAAGAGCAAGAAGAGAAAAAAATCACCAAGAACATTCTCTGTATTTAAGAGAAAAACATTCTCTCAAGTGTAGAATCTGTATTAAATACATCCATTAATAGCAGTGGCTCGTGGACTAAGGCTCATTAACGCCCCAACCACGTAAAAAGTCTTCATCTCACTTTCTTACAGCTCCTTATTATAATTATATTTTAATAGTTGCCGAAAACCTCGGTCAACAATAACTGTCGTTCATTTATTAATGTTAATGTTGCTTGGGTTTAATTATTGCAATTCAATATGTAAATAATGGATTAACAATGAATGTGATCCTTGTGTAACCGATTGGACACCTGCTTTGTATATAAAGAGGTGATCCACCATGAAATGGGACCTACGAAGCCCTTGCTACAGTGGACTAAGCAGATCATAATCTGACTGAACCACTATAATTCTCTGTTTTTGTTATTTCCAGCTTTCGTTGATTGTTTTCCCATTCCCAGTCGAGTACTCGCCATTTTAGGTTGAATACTCGCACTTGTCTTTACACATAAAATTCTCTTTGACATTAATAAAATAATATAATTTGGTGTTGCGAAATTCACTCGACAACACATTTAATTTTTAAAAGTAGTTAGCAAATTTTGAAATGATATTTAGGTTAGTTGAAACCTAATTTTTCAAAATTGTAGGTTTATTTTTAAATATTTTTTTTAATAATTTTGAAATTTAAATTAATAATTTTTTTTTTATTTTCGAAAATAAATATATATTTTTTTTTTGAAATTTTTTTTTTCGAAAATTAAATTTTTTTAATTTTTTTATTTAATTATTTATTTTTCGAAATTTATTTATTTAAAATTAAATAAATCCTACTTCCAACTATCTAGCTAACCTTGTTGCGGGAGTATGTGTTTTAACTTGTGTGTAAGTTTTCAAAACCTATTATTTCTTGATTGCAAATAGCCATGGTTAACTTGTTGACAGATCCAATGATCTGATTTTAACTCATGGCTCCCTTGGTCAAGTTAATAATTTGTAACAGGTAAATTTTACAATCTTCTTTCATCTGAGTATGACCTAGTAACATGATAGGATCCATCCAAGTGTGTACCTGTGTGAGCCTATGTGTTTATTTTGATTATATAGATGCATATAGGTTGTTGCTAAATAAAATGTCACACCATGATAGATTTTATTTAGGTCCATTTAGTTGTTGGACCTATTCAATTAATAACAGTTATTTATTTTAAGGTTAAATTCCTCTCTTTGGGCCTTGTGTGAGAGTTGGGAGCCATAGAAGTGGGTACGACATACTGAACCCAGCACCCCTCACATGAACTACCCCAATTGTGAAGGCACATTTGCCTGATTTGAATAACTGTACTAGGTTAATTATATTAGTTTGACCTAATAAAATTAAATTAGCAACATAATTAACTTTTAAAATATATGAAATTTATTTTCATTTTAATATTTTAAAGTTAATTTTAAGAAAAACACTTTTAGTTTTAGATATTATTTCTAGACAAATTATTTGTATTTTTCTTGTATTTAATTAAATATAGAATTTTAACTAACTAGATTCTTTCTGGAACTTATTTAATTAAATATTCTCATTTAAGTTATAAATTAGTTGTATCAACTGATTTTTCTTATCTAACTCAAAATTTGAATATTTGATTTAAATTTTAAATCAAGTTGAGGAATCCTAGGAATTAGTTATTAAAGATTCTTAAGATATTTTTTTTGAGTTAATATTTTTTCGAATATTAACTTAAAATGGAATATTTTAGATATTTTTTAGGTTAATATCTTTTCGAATATTAACTTAAAAAGATATCTTCAAATTAAGTGGTTATCACTTAATTTTTTATATTTAATTAAATCTAAATTTAAAATTATTTAAGTTTTAGATTTTTTCTATATAACTTAAATATTTTTCAAATTTTGTTGAAAAGATACTTAGTCAAATAAGATATTTTCTAGATAGTAATTTCTAGACTATTTATTATTTCTAACATTTAATAGGAAAATATTATACTTTGTGAAATTAATTATTTAAATAGTTAATTTTGGTACAATTTTATTTAAGTATATTTTTCCTAGTATTAAACTAGAAATTAATAATTAAGCCTTCTCTACACTTAATTATTTATTTCTTGAATTTAATTCATTTAATTAACTTGAGAAATTCAAATATCTAAGTTGATTTTCATCATGATACTTAAATATTTATTTATTTTTCATGACACTTAATTAAATAGAAAACTATTTTTAGGTTGAAATTTAATTTTTCAACTTAAATTTAAATAATTTTCAATATATATTTTTTTTATTTTCTTAATCAATTTCGAAAAATTGCATTTTATTTATGCAATATTTTTCGAATTTATCTTGAAAAATAGATTGAGTTGTAAATTAATTATTTATTAATTCTTGGGCCAACTTAAATCAATGATTTTTTCATCTATTGATTAATTTAAAATAAATGAATTTAATATATATATATATATTATTAGAAATTGAATTAATTAGTCAAAAAAAAATCTAGATAGGTGATATTTTTGCTTGAAGTATTTCTTTTCTATTTTTATTATTTTTTTTCAAAAATTGTATAGTTTTTTATACTTTAAATTTTCGAACTCAATAAATATATTCTCAAAGGAAATTTTTAAGTTGCTAATTAAACTAATTTAATTCAACTTAAATTAATTTCCTTAATATTTATATTTAAGATTATTACTAAGATGGAAATAATTAATTTTATTTCAATCACCATCTAAGTATAATTTTATAAATATTATATTAAATTCTTTTTTTTTTTTTTGAATTTCAATTCTAAATTTCGAATTTAATGAGAGTATATTTATTAGAATAATAAAGAAAATACATTTTAAAGAATGAGCTTTATTATTATTAAGATATTCGATCTCCATTGTGGGTTTTACATCGCGTTTGTTTTAGTGAGTAATCCTCCCTAATGGAGGAACGTTCATTAGCAATTTCGCACCGTTTAATCTCGAAAGATAAGTAGTTTGTAAGTATTTTATATGGTATAGATCACCCTAATGGTGGCGACCATATTTGACTTGCAAATTGCGAAACAATGGTAGTAGCTCATAAGATAGAATAGCCTTGACTCTCGCCTAAACGGGACAACGCTGGATTCCAATCTTGATCTAATAAAAGGTTGCTAGAATGTTTAACATTTTAGATGAGCTGACAACTCTATTCAATGGATGGTAACTTTGACTCTCGCCTAAACGGGACACTGATATCAGTTTATTGAAAAACCTTGGAAATTATTTAGGATTGAATTTTTTAAGTATTTTCTCATATCTTTCCTACTTGCTATGTGCTTATTGTAACACCCTAACTAGCATAGGCGTATTACGTGATTTTTAAAGATACTGTGCAGCTCGTTGCTAATCAACGGGGTTTATGGAAAACGTGATTAATTAAAAAATTTTCTTTTTAATTAAACTTGTAAAATATTTATACAAAATACTCGGGATCCTGATTACAAAACCATTTACAAAAGTTTACTGTCTAAACAAAATACTTGTCGCCTAGCGACTAATTACAAAAATAGCCTCGCTGTCCCGATGATCGTACGCTCCAGGCCTAACCGCCCCGACATGTACAATCTTCACCGGCTCGCTCACGGTCCATCAGCTCTAGCCTTGCCCTTACCTACACATAAACATAGCACTGTGAGTCAACAGACTCAGTAAGAAAAGCATAATAATATTCATACATAAAACCCCGGTCAAGATCAGACGTCTATACCCCTAATCATAACCCTAATTGCCGTGTCCAACACGATACTGAGTCCCCCTAACTTTCGTGTCCAACACGGTACTGAGTTCTGAACGTTCATAGGGACGGTACTATTGACAAGTAACAGCCTAATCGGTCGAACCGGTCATACTCCGGCTACTGGTCATACTCCAGCCTGTACCGATGTGTTACAGTATCAGCCTAATCGGTCAAACCGGTCATACTCCAGCTGCTGGTCATACTCCAGCCTGTACCGACGTGATATGTCAAATAGTACGGAACCACCAACCTAAGTATCAGCCTAATCGGTCGAACCAGTCATACTCCGGCTGCTGGTCATACTCCAGCCTGTACCGACGTGACAAAGTTGGATGGTTCGAAGCCAACATACATATCTAATGTAATCTATCAGGCTTCCTACATGCACGCTAAACATGTAATCTACATATGCATACTGTTATACTAATCTTACCTCAATTCCGAATTCAGGTGTGCCGATCAACCTGACTGGAACGAACTGCGCGACGGATTACAGGCTCCTAAACCGTAAAAATCACAACACCGATAAGTGACACGCTAAATCACAACGGGGACAAAGGTTTTAAAACCAAACTTAACCTACTGTAACTTAATACAAAAATACCCCAAACTAGCAGAGAACAAACTGTCTGAAAACCCGAAACTAGCACGAAACGACAAGTTGAGAAAAACCGGTTTCTCACCCTACTGTAAAATCCAGGTAACCGGTTTTACAAGCAGTGTAAAACCGATTAGCCGGTTTTACCCAGAAAACCCACAAAAATCAATTCTCCAACCAAAACGTTTCCAAACTCAACCAAACTTTCCAGACCTGCTAATTGGACCCTAATAAACATTACCCAAGTGGTAAAACAAAGCTTCATGCACAAAATCAAAATCCACCATTAAAGCTCCAAGTTTTGAGTTCAAAACTCAAACTTGGTTAAATCTAACAAACAAGCAACCAAACCAACTCAAATCTACTTAGACATGCATAAAATCACCTCTGAAAACTACAGCAAACAACACAAAACAGCAGTAACAGATTTCAACAATTTTCTTTGAAAACCATAGTTTTGAGCCAAAATTTCATAACTTAATAAAATAAAGTAATCACCAGCCCTAACATGCTTGAATCAACATTTTAAATCAAAAATAAACCTCTGAAATCAACATCAAAATACAGCAGCAAGAACAACTCAAAAATAAGCATGCAAACCATTTCTTTTTCATCCAAAAATCAAGAAACTACAAGAAAGGAAGCTAGGACAAGGATTACCTCTACAAGATTACTAAGAACTTGCTGAAAATCACAAGAATCAATCAAAGAAATCCAGCCCTAGCAGCTCCCAAGCTTGGCCGAAAAGAGATAGAAGAGAAAGAGCTTTGAAAATTTCTAATTTTCTAACTTTGAAATTTTTGAATAATGAGAAAATAAAAATGCTATTTAACTCTTTACTTCAGCCAAAAGAAATGTCACATACTCATATAATTTCACCATATAAAGTCCACTAAAGGACAAAATAACAATGGGGCAAAATGACCATTTTGCCCATTCTCACTAAATAGCATAACTAACACTAAAGGGGTATTTTGGGAAATTCTAAATTCCCGACCAATCCCGACATTCCCAATGTCTAAATAACCGTCCCAATAAACTAACATACTAAGTTGTGATTTTACTGAGCCAAACACCGAGTTCCATGTTACCGGGCATCGGAATGCAAAATTATGAAATTTCACTATATGACATAAAAATGCATTTAGAATTCAAAAATAACAGTATAAATAATTATTTAAATAGCTATAAATAATTTTCATAATTAAACATAATTAACTGGTAATTTCCAAATTAAACTAAGCGGTCTTTACAACTATCCCCCCCTTAAAAGGATTTCGTCCCCGAAATCTAACCTGAATAACTCTGGATATTGAGCTCTCATATCTGATTCTAGCTCCCAGGTGGCTTCCTCCACCTTGTTGTTTCTCCAGAGAACTTTGACCAATGCTATGGTCTTATTCCGAAGGACTTTATCCTTTCTATCCAGGATCTGCACTGGCTGTTCTTCATATGACATATCTGGCTGCAGTTCAAGGCTCTCATAACTGAGTATATGAGAGGGATCCGAAACGTATTTTCTCAACATCGAGACATGGAATACGTTGTGAAATGCCGATAAAGCTGGAGGCAACGCTAACCGGTATGCCACTTTACCTATCTTCTCGAGAATCTCGAAAGGTCCTGTAAATCTAGGGCATAACTTGCCTCTTTTCCCGAAACGTTTGATCCCCTTCATTGGAGACACTCGTAAAAACACGTGGTC
Organism: Cannabis sativa; assembly: GCF_029168945.1. Lineage (NCBI taxonomy): Eukaryota > Viridiplantae > Streptophyta > Magnoliopsida > Rosales > Cannabaceae > Cannabis > Cannabis sativa. The sequence goes on from NC_083603.1 coordinate 47,672,501, forward strand.
CCCTACTTGGAACTCAACATCTCTGCGTTTCGGATCTGCGTAACTCTTCTGTCTACTCTGTGAGGCAAGCATTCTAGCTTTTATCTTCTCTATTGCTTCATTGGTCCGCTGCACTGACTCTGGTCCTAAGTATTTTCTCTCCCCTGTCTCATCCCAGTGGATGGGAGATCTACACCTCCTACCGTATAACAGTTCATAGGGAGCCATCCCTATCGTACTCTGATAACTGTTGTTGTAAGAAAATTCTATCAACGGTAGATATTTATTCCAAGAGCCTTCCAAATCCATAACACAGGCTCGTAACATGTCCTCCAATATCTGAATTGTCCTTTCGGACTGACCATCTGTCTGAGGATGGAATGATGTACTGAATTTCAGCTTTGTGCCCATTGCTCGTTGCAAACTTTGCCAAAACTTAGAGGTGAACTTCGGATCCCTATCCGAAACTATAGACTTCGGTACCCCGTGAAGTCTTACTATCTCTCTGACATACAATTCTGCCAACTGATCCACTGTAAATGTTGTTCTAACCGGCAGAAAATGAGCAGATTTCGTGAATCGATCCACCACTACCCAGATGGAATCAAACAAACCCGTGGTCCTAGGTAACCCGACCACAAAATCCATCGTGATATCTTCCCACTTCCATTCTGGTAGGGTTAGAGGCTGCAACAACCCCGTCGGTCTCTGATGTTCAGCCTTAATCTGCTGACAAGTGAGGCATCTCGATACGAATTCTACCAAATTCTTCTTCATACCGCTCCACCAGAAGTACGGTTTAAGATCTTGGTACATCTTAGTGGTGCCGGGATGCAGAGAATACGGGGTAGAATGAGCCTCCTCAAAGATCTCATTCCTGAGTTCCACACTATTCGGAACGCAAACCCTAGCTTTATACAGAAGCATCCCGTTGTCTGACACTGAGAAATCCCTGGCTTGACCAGCCAAAACCTCATCTCTGATCTTCATTAATTCTGGATCCGTCATCTGAGCGGCCTTAATTCTTTCCAACAGATCAGATTGCAGTGTTAAGTTGTGAAGCTGACCTACCACAAACTCAATGCTGGATCTAACCATATCCTCTGCTAGCTGAGGAGAAATCTGAACCATGCTAGCTACCTGCCCGGGACCCTTTCTGCTCAGGGCATCGGCCACTACATTGGCCTTCCCAGGGTGATAAAGAATCTCACAGTCATAATCTTTCACTAATTCCAACCAACGTCTCTGTCTCATGTTCAAATCTTTCTGAGTAAAGAAATACTTGAGACTTTTATGGTCGGTATAGATTTCACACCTTTCTCCGTAAAGGTAATGCCGCCAAATCTTCAATGCAAAAACCACTGCGGCCAACTCTAGGTCATGAGTCGGGTATCGCTGTTCATAATCCTTTAATTGACGGGAGGCATAAGCGATGACCCGATCGGCTTGCATCAACACACACCCCAGACCCTGTCTGGATGCATCACAATAAACTACAAACTTCTCATTGTCTGAAGGCAAAGCTAGCACTGGAGCGGTAATCAACCTTTGCTTCAGCTCCTGAAAACTAGCTTCGCACTTGTCTGACCAGACAAACCGCTGATTCTTCTTTGTGAGTTCGGTTAGGGGCATTGATATTTTTGAAAACCCTTCCACGAACCTACGGTAGTACCCAGCTAAACCCAAGAAGCTTCTGATCTCTGTCACAGTCTTCGGTCTCGGTCAATCCCTGATGGATTCGATCTTCCCGGGATCCACCTTGATCCCATCTTTGCTCACAATGTGCCCTAAGAAGGACACCTGAGATAGCCAAAATTCACATTTCTTGAACTTGGCATAAAGCTTGTGTTCCCGAAGCCGTTGCAGTACCATCTGAAGATGTAATTCATGCTCCTCTTCTGATTGAAAGTACACGAGGATGTCGTCGATAAACACAATCACACAGATATCGAGGAAATCCTTGAATACTCTATTCATCAAGTCCATGAATGCTGCAGGAGCATTGGTTAGTCCGAACGACATAGCCAGGAATTCATAATGTCCATACCTAGTGCGAAAAGCCGTCTTCGGAATGTCCTCCTCTCGGATTCTCAACTGATGATAACCCGAACGGAGATCAATCTTAGAAAAGATTGTCTTCCCCTGAAGCTGATCGAACAAATCATCGATCCTAGGTAATGGATATTTATTCTTCACTGTCAGCTTGTTCAATTCTCTGTAATCAATGCACATCCTCATAGTTCCATCTTTCTTCTTGACGAATAAAACCGGGCTCCCCAGGGTGACACACTAGGCCGGATAAACCCTATGTCAAGCAACCCTTGAAGCTGAATCTTTAACTCCTTAAGTTCAGCTGGAGCCATTCTATATGGAGCTTTGGAAACCGGTTCCACCCCTGGTGCCAAATCTATCACGAAGTCAATCTCCCGCTGAGGTGGTAACCCTGGAAGTTCTTCGGGAAAAACATCTAAAAATTCCCGAACCACCTTGATGTCCTCTGGCTGAATGGTATCTGGCCGAGTGGTGTCCACCACCACGGCCAAAAACCCTAAACAACCGCCATGCAATAATTCTCTAGCTGACATGGCCGAAATCACCGGGATCTGAGATCCCCGAACTGAACCAACAAACACGAATGGTTCTTCACTTTCCGGTTGGAAGATCACCATCTTCCTTTTGCAATTGATACTCGCCGAATATTTAGATAGGAAATCCATTCCTAAAATAATATCGAACTCTACTAAGCTCATCTCTATCAAGTCAGCACTTAACTCTCTACCATCTATCTTGATCGGCATAGACCTAATCCAACTTTTGGAGATAACTAACTCTCCGCCAGGTAAAAGGGTTCCAAACCCTGATTCATATCTATCATACGGTCTATCCAATTTACTAAAGACTCTGGTTGCCACATAAGAATGTGTAGCCCCAGAATCAAACAATACTGAGTAAAGCGAGTTATTAACAGAAAGCTGACCTGTTACAACTGATGGGCTGGCATCTGCATCAGCCTGAGTGATGGCGAACACCCTAGCTGGAGTGGGTATCGCCGGAGCCCTCGGTGCCTCTGAGCGGAGCTGGGGAAAATCCCTCTTGAAGTGTCCGGGCATGCCACAGTGAAAGCATCCCTGACCTTTGCATTCACCCCGATGGTGCCTTTTGCAGCTGGGGCACTCGGGATAGGAGAACCGGGTCTCTGTACCACCAGGACGACTACCTCTATTCTGGTTCCCCCAGAACCTCTTGTTCTAACTCGAGCCTCCAGATGTAGTGGGTGCTCTCCTCTTCTGGTCCATGGCTGAACCACTACTCCCCCTGCTAAAGCCTGATGCAGGAGGGGTAGGAGCCCCGCCACTCGCCGGAGTACTAGCCGACTCCGACATGCACCCAACTGCGCCCTCAGCTCGCAGTGCCTTCTCCACCATCTCAGCATAGGTGGTCTTGTCGTCAGTGGTGATCATCAAGTCATGCTTAATCTTCGCATTTAACCCGTCCAGGTACTTCTCTTTCTTGTTGAAGTCGGTTGGCACTATTCCCGAGGCTAACCTCGCCAACCGGTCGAACTGAGTAGTATACTCGGTCACGCTCATATTCTCACGCTGGGTCAGGTGAGCGAACTCTTTCCTCTTGGCGCTTCTGACCGCCTCATTATAATTTTTGGCGTTGAAGAGTTCCTGGAACCTTTCTCAGGTCATGGTGGTGACGTCGTGAATCTGAGACACCATGTCCCACCAGACAAGAGCGTCTTCCTGAAACTGGAAGGTGGCACACACCACTCTGTCATTCCCAGTGACACCCATAAAATTCAGGATTTTGGTGATCACCGTTAGCCACTGTTCGGCCTTCATCACATCTGGACCTCCCAGAAAGACCGGAGGTACTTGCTTCCGAAACCGTTCATACAAAGGTTCAAATCTATTGGCCGCCGCCACTAATTCGGCCTGAGCAGCGGGGGCAGGTGCCACTGGAACTACTGGCACAGGAACTGCAGGAGCACCCTGCTGTCTCAATCTCTGAATCTCGAGGTCTTGCTCCTCTATCCGGGCTTGCATTTCAGCAAACCTAACTTCCCAATTCTGGGCTCCCTGATCGGCTTGGGGAGCTTGGGCAGCCTGTGGTGGGTTCTCATCACCCTGACCACGAGCCCTGCCTCTGGGACCTCTACCTCGGCCCCTAGCTGGCGGGGGAAACTGAGCTCCCTGACCTTGATTCGACCCTACCGAATTGCCCTAGCTCCTGGTAGTCCGCCTGGCGTCCATCTAGTCGGAACCGCCTGCGAAACCAAGAGTTGGCATATCAGGTCGTATTCAAGAAGAGCTTACTAATTCCGCTTAATTTGGAAATTAAAAACGAAACATGCGCCTATTCTACTATCAGGCTACTAACATGCTTCCTATCAGGCTTTTCTTATTTCATAAAATAAATAAAGAAACTACTAAAGCAATAAAAGCTTACTGAACCGTGGAACAAGCTAACTGCTGATGATGATTGTACATGTCATGACGATCTTCGGAAGACAACCTGGCGGCTCTGATACCAAATTGTAACACCCTAACTAGCATAGGCGTATTACGTTATTTTTAAACATACTGTACAGCTCGTTGCTAATCAACGAGGTTTATGGAAAACGTGATTAATTAAAATTTTTGCTTTTTAATTAAACTTGTAAAATATTTATACAAAATACTCGGGATCCCGATTACAAAACCATTTACAAAAGTTTACTGTCTAAACAAAATACTTGTCGCCTAGCGACTAATTACAAAAATAGCCTCGCTGTCCCGATGATTGTACGCTCCAGGCCTAACCGCCCCGACATGTACAATCTTCACCGGCTCGCTCACGGTCCATCAGCTCTAGCCTTGCCCTTACCTACACATAAACATAGCACTGTGAGTCAATAGACTCAGTAAGAAAAGCATAATAATATTCATACATAAAACCCCGGTCATGATCAGACGCCCATGCCCCTGATCATAACCCTAACTGCCGTGTCCAACACGATACTGAGTCCCCCTAACTGTCGTGTCCAACACGGTACTGAGTTCTGAACGTTCATAGGGACGGTACTATTGACAAGTAACAGCCTAATCGGTCGAACCGGTCATACTCCGCCGTCGGTCATACTCCAGCCTGTACCGACGTGTTACAGTATCAGCCTAATCGGTTAAACCGGTCATACTCCGGCTGCTGGTCATACTCCAGCCTGTACCGACGTGATACGTCAAATAGTACGGAACCACGAACCTAAGTATCAGCCTAATCGGTCGAACCAGTCATACTCCGGCTGCTGGTCATACTCCAGCCTGTACCGACGTGACACAGTTGGATGGTTCGAAGCCAACATACATATCTAATGTAATCTATCAGGCTTCCTACATGCACGCTAAACATGTAATCTACATATGCATACTGTTATACTAATCTTACCTCAATTCTGAATTCAGGTGTGCCGGTCAACCTGACTGGAACGAACTGCGCAGCGGATTACATGCTCCTAAACTGTAAAAATCACAACACCGATAAGTGACACGCTAAATCACAACGGGGACAAAGGTTTTAAAACCAAACTTAACCTACTGTAACTTAATACAAAAATACCCCAAACTAGCAGAGAACAAACTGTCTGAAAACCCAAAACTAGCACGAAACGACAAGTTGAGAAAAACCGGTTTCTCACCCTACTGTAAAATCCGGGTAACCGGTTTTACAAGCAGTGTAAAACCGGTTAGCCGGTTTTACCCAGAAAACCCACAAAAATCAATTCTCCAACCAAAACGTTTCCAAACTCAACCAAACTTTCCAGACCTGCTAATTAGACCCTAATAAACATTACCCAAGTGGTAAAACAAAGCTTCATGCACAAAATCAAAATCCACCATTAAAGCTCCAAGCTTTGAGTTCAAAACTCAAACTTGGTTAAATCTAACAAACAAGCAACCAAACCAACTCAAATCTACTTAGACATGCATAAAATCACCTCTGAAAACTACAGCAAACAACACAAAACAGCAGCAACAGATTTCAACAATTTTCTTTGAAAACCATAGTTTTGAGCCAAAATTTCATAACTTAATAAAATCAAGTAATCACCAGCCCTAACATCCTTGAATCAACATGTTAAATCAAAAATAAACCTCTGAAATCAACATCAAAATACAGCAGCAAGAACAACTCAAAAATAAGCATGCAAACTATTTCTTTTTCATCCAAAAATCAAGAAACTACAAGAAAGGAAGCTAGGACAAGGATTACCTCTACAAGATTACTAAGAACTTGCTGAAAATCACAAGAATCAATCAAAGAAATCCAGCCCTAGCAGCTCCCAAGCTTGGCCGAAAAGAGAGAGAAGAGAAAGAGCTTTGAAAATTTCTAATTTTCTAACTTTGAAATTTTTGAATAATGAGAAAATAAAAATGCTATTTAACTCTTTACTTCAGCCAAAAGAAATGCCACATACTCATATAATTTCACCATATAAAGTCCACTAAAGGACAAAATAACAATGGGGCAAAATGACCATTTTGCCCCTTCTCACTAAATAGCATAACTAACACTAAAGGGGTATTTTGGGAAATTCTAAATTCCTGACCAATCCCGACATTCCCAATGTCTAAATAACCGTCCCAATAAACTAACATACTAAGTTGTGATTTTACTGAGCCAAACACCGAGTTCCATGTTACCGGGCACCGGAATGCAAAATTATGAAATTTCACTATATGACATAAAAATGCATTCAGAATTCAAAAATAACAGTATAAATAATTATTTAAATAGCTATAAATAATTTTCATAATTAACTGGTAATTTCCAAATTAAACTAAGCGGTCTTTACACTTATAATTTCTGAATTGATTTTGTGTTAAACCATTATTAATTTCTATTTGTTGATTTCTATTATTTTGTAGTATCCTGTATTATCAAAATGAATCCCATGTTATCACTGTTGACTGAAAACAAGCTAAATGGATATAACTTTAATAAATGGAATGAGAACATTAATATTGCTCTCATAGGAGAAAATGCCTTGTTTGTTTTAACTGAGTCGTCACCTGAAGTGCCTGGGGACAATGCTTCCAAAGCTGTGAAATAAAAGTATGAGCGTTGGCAGAAAGCAAATGACAAAGCTCTATACTTTATGCTTTCTAGCATGGTAGACACCCTCAAAACTCGGTTTTTTAAAACTGAAAAGGCTGCTGAAGTTATGACGAAGTTAAATGAGCTATTCGGTAAGGCATCACTTCAGTCACGCTTTGACACGACTAAGAAGTACATTAATGCACAGATGGAACCTCATCAAAACGTGTGTGACCATGTTCTCCTAATGTCAAGTTATTTCCAAGAAGCCCAGGATCATGGTATTGAAATGGATAGTGCTACTCAAGTAAGTCTTATCTTGAATAGCCTAACTCCAGCATTTCTACCATACACATCAAATTATGTCATGAATAAGAAGGAAATTGACTTTCATGAATTATTCAATGACCTTCAAACTTATGAAAATTTGATTGGAGGACCCAAGAAAAAAGGGAGTAAACCTCACAATCCTGGGAATGGTAATGGGACGATGAAACCTGAAGCAAATGTTGCCTCTGCTTCGAAGCCCAAATCGAAGAAGAAGTGGAAGAACACCAAGAAGCGAACAAAAGCCATGAAGAATAAAAAGGCTGCCCCTTCTGGTGATGCTACACTTAAAGGAAAGTGTTTCTACTGCAATGAAAAAGGTCATTGGAAACCCCAGTGTCATAAACTTCTTGCAAAGAAACAAGGTATTTCTATTTATAAACTTTAAGAGTTTTAGTGAATTGTTATCCAATTGAATTTATGATTCTGGACTAACTTTGTTTATTTGTTTTCTTCTTCTTATAGGCCAAGCTACTTGAACTCAAATGAGTTGGATCGGAAAGCTGGACCAAGGGTGAAATTGTCCAGATGAAGATGAAGCTCTTCAATTTATTTTTTGAATTAATTGTTTTAGTTTAAAGACAATTTGGATTTCAAATTTTAGTTAGGGATATTTATCCCTGTTTTTCTCATATTGTTGCAATACATTTTTCATTTTATTATTAATAAAGTTTTATTTTCAAAATTCAATATTGCAAATTATGAGATTGAGCTTCATTTCTTTATCTTCATCAACTATTACCACATTATATTTATATGTTTGAATGTGTAAGTGTTTTTATTATTGAAGCAAATTCTATAATATTTACAACTCTTCATCGAGTTATATTAAATAAACACTAGAAACTATTTCTATGTTTATTAATAATTGTTCATTCTAATACAATTATTAAGAATTTGTTTAATAAAATGATCTTTTGATCTGATAGGGGTGGAGAAAAGTTAAGAAAACTATGCAGTTCAACGATCTTTTATATCTAATGAACTCTGGATAGTATTCAACTCCACATAAACTTTATCACACTAAGAGAATCATGATCTTTACAACCTTTAGGGGTGGATCATAATCTCTATATACTTAGGGGTGGAGGTTATCCACAAGTATATTTTTAGGGGTGGAGTCTATTCCACAATTCCCTATGTGACACATATTTTCTTTAAATATAGAAGTAATATAATGAGTCAGCTATTATCAATATAAATTCTTGATCTTGATTGTATGTTCCATTTTGTTTTACTGTTGTAAGTAAAAGTTTGATACCTATGAAAGTTCTTTGGAAAAGTTTCACACTACCTTAATTGAGTGGGAGAATTTTAAAGTTCTATACCCATCTTCATCAGGTTGATACTTGTGATAGATACTTAAGAACACTACTGAAAAGCAAATCTAACCATTCGCATGGATAGGTATAGCTCATCAGAATTATGAGAATAAGATAAAGAACTCTAGTTCAGTCCATTCGAATGACTTGAACCTAGAATTCTTAATCCTCATAAAACTTTATGGTATCTTAACTTTTGATTACTTTATCTCTGGCATGTATTTTTCACTTCAAATACTAGTCTGCTATGTTGATGACTTAGTCTTAACTTAAAGTTTCAGACTAATACAAAAGTCACGACTAGATAACTCTCCAAACAATAAGAGGTTAAAAGTATTATTTAACCAGACATCTGCTATTGAGTGGGAGCTATCTGAGATGTAATCAAATAGGGAACATTAGAAGATATTCAAGAAAGATTTATGAAAGTGATCTATATGTTAGATATTAAGGAACTGTGTATCAGTTGTCCTTGTATCTCACCAACTCATTTCGAGATCTATGAGATGGTGCTTACTTTGGGAGTGGAGGAATTATTCTATAATAATTCAAGCTCTACCAGAGAAGAATTGTAACTTGGTCTATTCGAAAATACCAGAAAGTTATATCACTGAAGAAAAGTCTACACTGTATTATCTCAATTCCATATTTTAAAATATGAGAGATATGTCTTTTGTTTATTCAGATGTACTTTTAAAACAGTAAAGATTTCAGTATCCCTTGATAAGTAAAGCATATAGTAAAGGATGTTTCATAAGAGTATTTATGAACTAGTTTCCAGAAGTTTGGGTGGATTCAAATATACTACACTTGATCTGAAGATCAAGACATCAGATTGACCTATTTGCACATTTTGTTCTATGTTAGTGCAAGTGGGAGTTTGTTGGGTTTTATGACCTAAATAAAACTCTTTACAATCTGATTAGTTATCAATATAAGAAATTTGAAGTGATTGATGTTTGCATGAATTTTACATGCTATGGTTTAATATGTTTATTACTTTTACACACAGAATCAGTTAAATCCAGATCATATATTTATTCACAATTACAGTATCGTCAACACAGTGGAATGTGATTGTGATCATATGAATCAAAAGACTTAGTCCCTGTTTCATCAGTGTTATTGGATTTACACTAATGTGATAATCAGCGATGATGTATACTTACACTTGGAGTAAGTGTTATGTTCTTTCCAGGACATTAGTAAAGTATACTAGTTTCGAATGTATGGAGTATACATTGGACTGGACCGATATTGCACCTAAGTTAAGATATTACAAACTTACCGTTATATATATCTTTCCAAGTCAATATCAGTAGTTGATCTAAATCCTGATATGCTTAGGCCCAACTCACGAGTGCTATTCATGTTCTTTGATTTATTAGTTAAGCCTACTTTTAGGTCAGGGTGATACGTATATTTTGGGAACATGATAGTATGATTGAGTGGGAGTGCTAAACATAAATATGGAATCTATAGCTTCTACTGGTGTATAGAAGTCAAGTGATGATTCCCTTCGAGCTTAGCAAATAGAAGTAAATGGATGAGATCTTGTTTAACTGACTAATTATTAGATCACTAAACACCATTTACAGGTAGCTAAGTGTTTTAAGGAGCAAAATACATTGAGGGGTGAGAACGGTAAAGAAATCCCATCTCGATGTAGATCATCTATATAGAGGATCTTTAAATCACAATAAGATTATAACAATGGTTAAATGAGATAGCATATTGATATCGTGAAACATATAATATGCTCTATATAAGTCTGAGAGTGCAATTTTAAGTTCTAAGAGTGGATTCAACGAAGAATTAATAAGTAGGAATTTACTTGGTAAATTTGGTTCACTTATTGGAAGCTCAGCATATAGATCCATGGTCCCCATTCTAGTTGAGAACATTCTGCTTGTAAGACTCATTAATTGATTCGTGATTGATCAATTATAATTCTAAAGTTAGACTATGTCTAATTTTATGAATTTTCACTAAACAGGGGTGAAATTGTAAAAGAAAAGAGTTTCTAGGTTTATTTATTTATTAATGGACTTTATATGTCTAATTAATAATTAAATTAAATGACAATATTATTTAATAATCTATTTTAGTTATTAAATAATTAGTTTTGGCATTTAAAAGGTTAGAATTGGAAAATTGGCGTTTTTGAGAAAATAGAAATAAAATTTGATAAAACTGCAAAATCAAGTGGGGCCCACTACAACACCATGGCCGGCCACTTATTGTGGAGTTTCAAATTGATTTTTTCATTATTTTAATGCCAAATAATTCCTAACCTAAACCTAGTAGTTGCCTATAAATAGAAAGTGATGGCTCAGTCAAATCATAAGTTTTCAACACAAGTTTTCAATAACATCTTCTGACAGAAATTTCTCTCTTCAATAAAACTGAGCCTTCCCTACTTTCTATACCTGGCCGAAATCATCCTTCTCTTTTCCCTTCATCTATTTCGAACCCTAGTGAGAGAGTAAGTGCCCACACACAACAAGCAGTAACTCAATCATAGATTGGAAGACTGTGAAGGATCAAACTTGAAGAAGGACATTCGGGCTCAGATCTTGATTATACTCTGCTACAGAAAGGATACAAGGGTTAGAGATCTGAGCGGAAGGAGACATTAATTCCGCTGAATCAATGTAAGGTTTTCTTAACTTTATATGTGTTTAATTTATCGTTTTAGAAAGTTCATATTTAGGGTGTTTAAACAACATACTTGTGAGTAGATCTAAGATCCTGGTAAAATAAATATCCAACATGACTAACATCAAGCAACTGCCCACCGAGACCTTGAAAAACTATATAAAGAGGTTCCGAGAGGAAGCCTCAAAGACCAAGAAAGTTGATGACGGACAACAACTTGCCCTTCTCCAGGCAGGCATCCGTACAGGGACTCCCTTCTAGAACGAACTACAACAAGAGGGGGCTGCTAGCCTTCAGGACTTCCAGAAGAGAGTCCAAAAATATATCAACCTTGAAGAGGCCCAAATAGTGGCCTATGGAGGATACTATCCCACTGGGATAGCAGGGTACATGCCCGGAGCACCGCCCTCGGGTACTGTCCTGACCGCGGCTCCGCCGATGAGCGGCATACAGTTCTCTGCCACTCCCGGATATAGTCAGGGCCAGGCCTTGGCGCCCGCATCATCCCATTTTGGAAATCCCTCAAGGATAAATGGACAAGCTCCCTCACACTCCGCTCCAACCGCTAGCCTGGCAGGCCCTTCCCAGGGCTCGAGGAGTAAAAGATCCTCCAAAGGCAGCACCCGGACGGGGGAGAAGCGTCAGAAAAGGGGGTACACTCCCCAGTACACCCAGTACACGGAGCTGACGGACTCCCAAGAGCGTGTGTACTTTGCTACTAGGCAAAATACGCACTACCGGAGACCACATCCTTTGTACAAAGATAGCTCCCAGAGGGATCCAAGCAAAAGATGCGAGTACCACAACGACATTGGTCATAGCTGTTAGGTTATAATTAACCTATATTTCGGGTCTTTAAAGTTAGCATTATCTCGTCTATTGGTGTCTTTTGGAGCAGTTTTACGCTTGATTTTCATTATTTCAGGTTCCCGGGGTGTTAAAGTTCGAATTCAGTCAAATGGCGAAAAATTGGGATAAACTTGGAAAAATTGGAAAATTCGGTTCCAGAAGTGTCAGTAGTCGCGACCTCCAGAGAGCCAGGTCGCGACCCTTTTTCCTGGTCGCGACCCTGGTCGCGACTTCGTAAGTTTGGCAGAAACTCGGTTTTTCGAGTTTTGCCTGTAGTCGCGACCAGCTTAAATGCTAGTCGCGACTAGGTACGGAAATCGCAGATTTGACCTAATTTTGATTTTTCACTCAATTGGAGGCTCACCACTCATCCCTATATAAGGAATACGACATTGAAGGTCAAAGGAGGCAAAAACAGACCTAATAGTGGAGGCAAGTGGAGAGGAAGCTATCTTGAAGACCCGGAGCGATACCACCTTCTAGTTTCTTTCTTTTACCCTTTTTATTCATCTTTATGTTTGTTTTTATTTCTGAATTAATCATGGATGTTTTTAGAGTTATTATGAACTAAATTTCCCAATAAGGGAGGATGATGATTGTTGTTTAAGTTTATGCCTAGTTAATAAATAATTGTCATTCCTTCATCTTATGTGTGAATACTATCTTTATTTGTGTTTAATTTCATGTGCAAGCTTGATCACCTTTTACATGTTCTATGATCCTAATTCGAAATCTGAAAAGTGAGAATTAGGAATGCTAAAATTTGGATAGTCTAGGTTTTGATGTAAAACGAAAGTATTTACATAGCCTTAGTGACTAATAGATTATTGCTTAATGCTGATTTTGTGTTGATCTAATTAAGAAGTTAATTAGAGAACATATTATTTAGAACCTAAAAGATGCGAAAGAGTTAGGTTAATTTATAATCTGTCTTTCACATTGAGATAAGGATAGCAATTAGGTATTGACATAGGTAGCTTATCAACAGGATTCACCTCCCTAATCTCTCATCTTGATTAATCTTCGTTTATTTTCTCTTTAATTTCTGAGTTATTTACTTTTAAAATTGCAAACTTATTATTTTACCAAATAGAATCATAAGTATAGTTTAGTAGTACTTAATCCAATTCCCTGTGGTTTGACCTCACTTGCGTGAGATACTACTTGATACGTACACTTGCGTAATAAACAGAAAATTCGTAACAAGTTTTTGGCGTCGTTGCCGGGGAATTGTTTAAAGATTAATATTACACAAAATTATACTAACTTCTACTTTGGTATATTTTCTCTTGCTGATTTTTCTAACCTTTTTCTTGCAATATTTTCTTGATCTATTTCAGGAATCATAAGTGTATGCGCCGTCAAGGACAAGCAGTGATATGACCAGTTGATCCCGAAATCGAGAAAACTTGTAGGAGAAACCAAAAGAACAAGAGGCAAGAGGGAGTTTCAGCAACTGCTGAAACTTCACACATCATGGCTGCCAATGCTGCAAACAATGGAGGCAATAACGGTAACAATGGTGGCGCAGTAGAAGATCAAGCTAATGGCCGCAGCTTGAGAGATTACATTCTCCCTACTCTGACGGGAGTGCAGTCGTGTATCAGGCCACCGGCAGTGGATGCAAATAACTTTGAGATCAAACCTGCCATACTTCAGATGGTGCAGTCTTCAGTTCAGTTTGGTGGCCTCCCTTCTGAAGATCCTAATCTGCATCTCTCTAACTTCATGGAACTTTGTGAAACCTTTAAAGTTAATGGAGTTAGTGATGATGTTATTCGACTGAGACTGTTCCCATTCTCTCTTAGAGAGCGAGCCAAGAGTTGGCTAAACTCCTTGCCACCCAACTCTATCGCCACCTGGAATGATCTGGCAACGAAATTCTTGTCAAAGTTCTTTCCTCCAGCTAAGTCTGCAAAGCTGAGAGGAGAAATTAATAACTTCTGCCAACAAGATAATGAATCTCTCCATGAGGCTTGGGAGAGGTTTAAAGATCTGATCAGAAAGTGCCCTCACCATGGTATAGAGAAGTGGATGCTGGTCCACAACTTTTACAATGGGTTGGTAGGAAACACAAAAACTTTAATAGATGCTGCAGCTGGAGGAGCCTTTATGAGGAAGAGTGCTAATGAGGCTTATGATCTATTGGAGGAGATGGCTCTAAACAATCAATAGTGGCCAACTGAGAGGAGTCAATCAAAGAAGGTAGCTGGTGTGTTAGAGGTCGATGCCATCACCAAGTTGACAGCACAGGTTGAGGCATTGCCAAAGATAATTGCAGGGCAAGCTAAACAAGCCCAAGTTGTGTGTGAGTTATGTGGGGGAAGCCATCACTTTTCAGAATGCCAAGCTGATGTGGATGATTTGCCAATGGATGAAGCTAAAGCCATTGGAAACTATTCACAGAACAACAACAACAATTATGGGTTCAACCAGGGTAATAACCGAAGAAACAGTGGGTTCTATCAGCAACGAAATCAGAACCAGAATCAGAACCAACAGTTTAATCAGCAACAAACCTCTGGTGGAAATTCTGGTTTGCAGACAGATTTATTGCTACAATTCATGACTGAAACTAGATCTTCCATTAAAGACCTGCAGACTCAGATGGGCAAATTAGCAACTCAGGTAGCAACCCGTCCTCAAGGAAATTTGCCTAGTACAACTGAAATTAATCCTAAGGAAAACTGCAATTCAATTACCCTGAGGAGCGGTAAGAAGTATGATGGGCCTGAATTGACACAACCAATTGATGTAAATAAGGAGATTAAAGTTCAACCAGTGCCAACCCCAACACCAACAGTAGAGAAGGCTACTGATAGCTCAACACAACCACAACAGTCCCCACCAATCAGTATTGATCATCATGAAAAGATACCTTATCCTCAGAGACTCCGTAAGACCAATCTAGACAAGCAGTTCACAAAATTTCTAGAGGTCTTCAAAAGACTACACATCAACATTCCTTTTGCTGAAGCCTTGGAATAAATGCCCCGTTATGTGAAGTTCATGAAGGAGATATTGTCTAAGAAGAGAAAATTGGAGGACTATGAAACAGTGGCATTAACTGAGGAGTGTAGCGCTATTTTGCAAAAGAAACTACCGCCCAAGCTTAAAGATCCGGGTAGTTTCAATATTCCATGCTCTATAGGGGGTTCGGTGGAAACCAAAGCTCTGTGTGATTTGGGAGCAAGCATTAATCTAATGCCATTGTCTGTCTTCAAAAGGCTAGGATTGGGAAAAGCAAAGCCTACAACAGTGACTTTACAACTGGCAGACCGTTCTTTGACTCATCCTCGTGGGATAATTGAAGATGTACTGGTGAAGGTTGGTAAGTTTATCTTCCCTGCTGATTTCCTAATTCTTGATATGGAAGAAGATTCAACTATTCCCATTATTTTGGGAAGACCATTCTTAGCCACGGGCCGAGCATTAATAGATGTTCAAAAGGGAGAGTTAAAGTTGAGAGTGCAAGATGAAGAGGTCAATTTTAATGTTTTTGCCCCAACTGACATTCCTACCTGTTGCAAGATTGAGATGGTGAAGGGTTCTTTTGTTAAAGCTGATAAGAAGAAAGCAAAGCCTAAAGAGCGACTTCGAACGATTCAGCGTCGTTGGAAAAGATTGATGTGTGGTAGTTCTGAAGGTGAGCTTACTCTTGTGCAAAAATCTGAAATCAACACTATTGGTGGTCAATTTTCTTCATTTAGTACGAGGGCTCTTTTGGATGAAAAGGGTCCACCCAACCCTTTCTGAAAGGGTCTCAGGTAAGTCTCTTCTCTCTGCATATTACTGTATACATTGGGGACAATGTCATATTTAGTTTGGGGGGAGAGGCTTAAAATTTTAAATTCTGCACTTTAATTTCTGCATTTTAATTTTATGTTTTAGTTTTTTGCTTTAGTTAAGGAATGGCAATAAGCTTGATGATAGTTGTATACTGCTGATTAGTGTGATGTGATCTGAATCTGTAAAATAACTGTGTGCTTGATTTTGTTAACTTTTTGGATTAGTTTGGATGCTTAGAAACCTATGTTTTTCTGCAAATACTCAATTTGTGAAAATTGTTATAACTGTTTTACTATGGTTTGTGGTAAGATTGACAGGATAGCTTAGAACTTGCATGTTTATTCTTTTGAAGCAAAATCCTTGATAGTGTTCAATTGGAATATGACTTAGGCATTTGTTGGATAGTTTGAGCCTTTCAAGCCTACCATAATGTGTATCCCTAGTTACCCTTTTGAGCCTTAACCTGTTGTGTTTTCACCCACTGATTTGAAATTTTGCAACCACACTATTAATTTTTATTCTCACCATGATTATCCATGATATCATAAGCTATATGATTAGTTTGGGGGAAAAGAAACATTTAGTGTGACGAAATAGTGAGAGAGAAAAAATTTGTGTAAGATTGAGATGAAAGAAGAGGAAAAAATTGTGTAATTCAATGTCACTAAAAAAAAAGGAAAAAAAAAAAGCACTGAAAAAAAAAAAAGAAGTAAAGAATATGATTTCAGTAATGTTGGAAAATAAAGAAATATATCTTCTCTCAATCTTGGTAAACTTGGGAACAGTATGGGGTTTTAGAAAAAGAAAAGTAAAAGCTTGGGGGTTCTGTTTGTGTGCTTATGATATCTTGAGCCAAAATTGTCTCTTGCCTATCCCTGAATATCTGAGTCATATTACCTAAGCCTTGAAAAGACCTAATGATTCCAAAGAATACTGTCAACATTAGTGGAGAAAGGTAAACATGCAAGCTTATGAGTTATCGGGCTGTGGAACTAATGGAAAGAGTAAAACTATTATAACGATGTTTCATATTTGAGTAGATTGTTGCAGTTGTACATAGTGTTATTAATTGAGCATCCGAGTTAATTGTTAGAGTTAGTAGGATCAAAATTCTAGTTTATGCAAGGAAGAAAACAGAGCATGAGTCAGCAGCGTAGTGATTATCTGATAGCGTAGTTAGTTTTTTTTATCTTACTCGGGGGCGAGTAAGAATCTAGTTTGGGGGATTTTGTTAGGTTATAATTAACCTATATTTCGGGTCTTTAAAGTTAGCATTATCTCGTCTATTGGTGTCTTTTGGAGTAGTTTTACGCTTGATTTTCATTATTTCAGGTTCCCGGGGTGTTAAAGTTTGAATTCAGTCAAATGGCGAAAAACTGGGATAAACTTGGAAAAATTGGAAAATTCGGTTCCAGAAGTGTCAGTAGTCGCGACCTCCAGAGAGCCAGGTCGTGACCCTTTTTCCTGGTCGCGACCCTGGTTGCGACTTCGTAAGTTTGGCAGAAACTCGGTTTTTTGAGTTTTGCCTGTAGTCGCGACCAGCTTAAATGCTAGTCGCGACTAGGTACGGAAATCGCAGATTTGACCTAATTTTGATTTTTCACTCAATTGAAGGCTCACCACTCATCCCTATATAAGGAATACGACATTGAAGGTCAGAGGAGGCAAAAACAGACCTAATAGTGGAGGCAAGTGGAGAGGAAGCTATCTTGAAGACCCGGAGCGATACCACCTTCTAGTTTCTTTCTTTTACCCTTTTTATTCATCTTTATGTTTGTTTTTATTTCTGAATTAATCATGGATGTTTTTAGAGTTATTATGAACTAAATTTCCCAATAAGGGAGGATGATGATTGTTGTTTAAGTTTATGCCTAGTTAATAAATAATTGTCATTCCTTCATCTTATGTGTGAATACTATCTTTATTTGTGTTTAATTTCATGTGCAAGCTTGATCACCTTTTACATGTTCTATGATCCTGATTCGAAATCTGAAAAGTGAGAATTAGGAATGCTAAAATTTGGATAGTCTAGGTTTTGATGTAAAACGAAAGTATTTACATAGCCTTAGTGACTAATAGATTATTGCTTAATGCTGATTTTGTGTTGATCTAATTAAGAAGTTAATTAGAGAACATATTATTTAGAACCTAAAAGATGCGAAAGAGTTAGGTTAATTTATAATCTGTCTTTCACATTGAGATAAGGATAGCAATTAGGTATTGACATAGGTAGCTTATCAACAGGATTCACCTCCCTAATCTCTCATCTTGATTAATCTTCGTTTATTTTCTCTTTAATTTCTGAGTTATTTACTTTTAAAATTGCAAACTTATTATTTTACCAAATAGAATCATAAGTATAGTTTAGTAGTACTTAATCCAATTCCCTGTTGTTCGACCTCACTTGCGTGAGATACTACTTGATACGTACACTTGCGTAATAAACAGAAAATTCGTAACAATAGCACCAATGAATGCAAGAATCTCAAAGACGAGATTGAAAACCTGATCCGATTGGGCCACCTCTATGAGTGGATCAAGAATCGACTGCCTCACCTCAATCCGGGCCATGCGACAGGGGTTGTGCCCCAGGGAACACCGGGGGGTGCAGCAGGAGTATTAGCTCTAGTTGCTCCCGCAGGCGACGCCCAGCACGTCCTCGGTCTGCCGCCCAAACCAAATGGGAGGGTAGCCATGATCTCCGGAGGACCCATATTGGAGGAACCACCCGCAAAGAACTAAAGCGGTACGCGGAGGCCATAAAGCACAGTGAGGTTTGGGAGGTTACTCAACTCCCAGTTCAAAGGCCCCGACTGATGGATCAACCCATCACGTTCACTGAAGAAGACGCCAAGATGGTGCGCTTCCCTCATCATGATCTGCTGGTCATCGAGACCCCCATCGCTAATAAAGTGGTGGCTAGAGTCTTGATTGACAACGGAAGTTCCATGAATCTACTCTTCAAGGAGGCCTTCACTGCAATAGGCCTAACGGACCGAGACCTCTCACCCAGTGGTTCCCAACTCACGAGGTTTAATGGAATGACGCTTATCCCAATGGGAAAAGTGAGACTTCCAGTCACCTTGTGCCCGGACACCCCCCAGAGCACATTCAAGTACTGCACCTTTGTGGTGGTAGACTGCCCGACCGCTTACAACGCGATCCTCGGCCGACCGGCCCTGGTAGACTTTGGCGCAGTCACATCCATTCGGCACTTGGGCTTAAAGTTCCCTACCCAGGAAGCTGGAATAGGGACGGTGAAAGGAAATCAGGGGGAGGCAAGGCAATGTTACAATGTTGCAACCCACCTGCCCGTACTGATAGTCTGGGAAACCATTGAGCTAGAAATGGCTGAAGAAGATGAGTTGGATCCCCGAGTGGGGTCTGAAAAAATTGTGGAACCAATGGAGGATGTCGAGGAAATATCAGTGTGCGACCTCGACTCCACCAAAGTACTCCGGCTGGGAAAGAGCCTAGATCCGAAGGAAAAAGAAAAAATAATAAAAACACTAAAGGGCGCCATCGACATTTTTGCATGGCGCCAAGAGGACATGACTGGCATAAGTCCCCACGTCATCACCCACGTCCTCAACGTCAACCCGGACATGCCACCAGTCCAACAAAAGCGACGCCCTCTCGACTCGGTGAAAGCCGAGGCCCTAGAGAAAGAGGTGGATGAGCTTCTCACTAACAGCATGATCCGCGACGTATACTATCCGGAATGGCTAGCCAATCCGGTCCTGGTGCCCAAGTCGAACGGAACTTGGCGAGTTTCTATAGATTTCACTGATCTAAACAAAGCTTGTCCGAAGGACTGCTTCCCGCTACCCAGGATCGACCAGATGGTAGACGCCACTTTCGAATTCAAATTACTATCTTTCATGGACGCCTACGCCGGGTATAACCAAATAAAAATGCACACGGCGGTCCAAGAGTGCACTAGCTTCAGGACCGATAAGGGGAAATACTGCTACCTAGTCATGCCTTTCGGACTGAAGAACGCTGGAGCGACCTACCAAAGAATGGTCAACCGGATGTTCAAAGGCCTCTTAGGGCGAAACATGGAGGTATACGTGGACAATATGCTCGTCAAGTCCAAAGCATGCAATAGCCATGCGAACGACTTAGAGGAGTGTTTTGAGGTAGTCCGGAGATACGGCATGAAGCTCAACCCAAAGAAATGCACCTTTGGGGTCAAGTCAGGGAAGTTCCTAGGCTTCATCGTCAGCCAGAGGGGGATTGAGGCAAACCCAAAAAAAATCCAAGCTCTCTTGAGAATGCCATCCCCCAAGAAGCACAAAGACGTGCAGAGCCTAACTGGAAAGGTTGCTGCCCTAAGCCGTTTCATCTTCCGGTCTACAGACAAGTGCATCCCCTTCTTTAACATACTGAAGAAGTGTCAGAAGTTTGAGTGGTCGGACGAGTGCGAGGAGGCATTCAAAAAATTGAAAGAGCATATGGCCAAGCCTCCTATCCTATCAAAACCTGTTCTCGAAGAGGACTTATTTCTATATTTGGCTGTCTCCGAGCACGCGGTCAGCGCTGCCCTAGTCCGGGAAGAAGAGAAAACTCAACATCCCGTGTACTATGTTAGCAAGCGCATGATAGGAGCGGAAACAAGGTACCCCATCATCGAGAAACTGGTTTTCTGCCTCCGGATGGCCTCGAGAAAATTAAGGTCGTATTTCCAAGCACACCCGATCAAGGTACTGACCAACCATCCGCTCCGGAAAGTCCTCCAAAAACCTGAAGCATCCGGAAGGCTCCTCAAGTGGGCAATGGAGTTAAGTCAGTTCGACTTACACTACGTTCCCCGAATCTCCATAAAAGGCCGAGCCTTGGCAGACTTCATTACCGAATGCAATGAAGCCGAGGCAACCGCAAATGCCCCAACACCATCGGTCCCCACATGGAGAGTATTTGTGGACGGAGCCTCCAATGAAAATGGATCCGGAGAAGGGGTGGCAATGATATCCCCGACTGGACTGCGACTCCAAGCAGCCCTACGGTTCGACTTCTCAGCTTCAAACAACGAGGCCGAATACGAGGCCTTGATAGCAGGGTTGAGGCTAGCGAAAGCCGTAGGGGCCAAAAGAATGGAAGTCTATAGTGACTATCAGCTGGTCGTAAATCAGATATCGGGAGAGTACCAAACACGCGGCGAGCGAATGGTCGCGTATGTAACAATAGTCCGGGAGCTGCTCCACGAGTTCACGGACTACAAGGTAGAAAGAATCCCCCAGGAAAAGAACGCTACGCGGACTGTCTGGCTAACTTGGCTTCAGATAGTGAAATCGAAGGGCTGGGGGTAGTACCAGTGGAACGCTTGGCAGAGCCAAGCATCAAAGTAAAAGAGGCCATAACAACGGTTGGGCAAGAACCCAGCTGGATGGTCCCCATCATAGAGTACATAACAAAAGGTGAGTTGCCCCAAGAAAGGGCACTGTCTCGAAAGATTCAGTATCAGGCTCATCGTTATGTAATGATGGATCAAATTCTCTACCGAAGAGGACTCAGCATGCCTTATTTAAGGTGTGTATCGGACCCTAAAGCTAGACAAATCATGCTAGAGGTCCACGAAGGGTTCTGTGGAGATCATACCAGAGGACCCAGTCTCTCAAAGAAAATATTGAGACAGGGATACTTCTGGCCAACAATGAAAAAAGATTGTATAGACTACGTCCAAAAGTGTGATTCGTGCCAAAGGTTCGCGAACATACCGAGAGCTCCTCCCAATGAAATTACTCTGATGACTAGTCCCTGGCCCTTCGCGGTTTGGGGAATAGATTTTATTGGGTCCCTGCCAACAGGAAAGGGAGGAGTAAAGTATGCAATAGTAGCAGTAGACTACTTCACCAAATGGACGGAGGCTGAGCCCATGAAGACTATAACTGCTAAAAACGCACTAGACTTTGTTATCAAAAACATAGTGTGTCGATATGGCCTGCCTCACAAAATAGTCTCTGACAATGGAAAGCAATTTGATTGCGAAGAATTTACTGACTTCTGCAACCAACATGGAGTAGTGAAAAGCTTCTCCGCGGTGGCAAGGCCACGGACAAGCAGAAGCAGTCAACAAAATCCTAACGGTCACCCTAAAGAAAAAGTTGCTGGCCTGCAAAAAAAACTGGCCCGAAGAGTTGCCAAGAGTGTTATGGGCCTACCGGACGACCCCTAGAACCACGACCAGCCACTCGCCTTTTTCAATGGCGTACGGTTACGAAGCGATGGTCCCGGTAGAAACGTTATTCCCGTCCCACAGGAGAACGACTTACGATCCAGCCACAAATCAGGCTTTACTTCAAGAAGCTCTGGATCAAGTTGAAGAACTCTGGGACGAGTCTCAAATACGGATGGCAGCTTATCAAAAGAAGGTGACCAAATATTTGAACTCCAAAGTTAAAAACAGAAAAATTTGCTATTGGGGATATGGTCTTAAGAAGAGTCTTCCCAGCCACTCAAGAACCCGGAGTGGGGGTACTTGGGCCAAATCGGGAAGGACCATATGAAATCGAGGACGAAATCGGTTCAGGCACTTACAAGCTAAAAAGGATGGACGGAACCATTGTGCCAAGGGCCTGGAACGCCGATCACCTCAGAAAATATTACCAATAGCCAAAAGTGTAACTTAGACTTTGTTTAAAGAGTTTGTACCGTCTAAATGTATACAGCCTCCGTATGTTAAATAAAACTGAGTGCCTTAAAAATAAAGTTTCTATGCCACTCAGGGGGGTACTAAGGTATACCACACGGACAGACAAAGAACAGGCTAAGTAAAATATCCTGACCCAAAGGGCAGGTCAAAAAGCTAAATAAAATATCCTGACCCAAAGGGCAGGTCAAAAAACGAAATATGCACAAAAAAAAGCATATGTATAAACATCCTGACCCAAAGGGCAGGTCCAAAAGAAAGATATGTGCATCAAAAAAGATCATATATAAAAATCCTAGCCCTAAGGGCAGGTCAAAAATATATACAAAGGGCCCGGGGACAAACCTTAAATATTGTCTCCCCTTGAATAAAAACAGCTATGTAAATAAAAATTGTCTTAAATACGAGATAATTGGCTGTAAATAAAAAAAAAAGAGAAAAAAGAGTGAAATCCTGGTTGTAATGGGTTGAACTCGAAGCAGCCTCGCCCTCTGCCCTCAGCTCCTCTTGGTGCTTGGCCTCCAGTCTATCCCTCCGAAAGGCCTCCTCCCGGATCATAGCCTCCGCTTGTGCCTCCCTCCGCCTGGCCTCTTCCTCACTGGCCTTGACAAGGGCCTCCCGGCGCTCGGCATCCTCTTGGTAAAGCCGTCTTTCAGCAGTCAAATCCTGAAGGATCTTCATGACTTCGTCCATGCCCCCAAAGTCGGACAGAACGAAGCCGTGATTAATTAAGTTCTTGGAAAGGCGGCCGGCCTCAGCAGCAAGCTGGGAAAGGATACAAGTATGAGTAAAAGTCCTTAAGAGAAAATGATGAAAAAAAAAAGTAAGCTACGAAATACTTACCACGGTGAGTGAGTGGCTGAGATCCTGGACTTGGAAGATGGAGTTTAAGGATGCACAAGCAGCGAACCGCTTGGGTGCACACCGGGTAAGCTGAGACGCAAACTCGCCGGTCATATCCGTGGCAAAGGGAGCTAGTGTGGGTCCAAAGAAACGACCGAACCAATCCGACAGGGGGTCCAAGTTTAGATCCCACGGATTCTGGTAGTTCAGGTCGTTAAGGGCATTTTGCATTTCAACTCGCAAAACCCTCCTCAAAGCCTCCACGTCAGCATGCCCCCGGGAGTATTCATCCATGGCGTAGTTGTGTTTAGCTATCCGGAGTTCCTGTCTCGCCTCATCTCCAGGAACTGGAGTCAGCACAATGTTGGGAGGGGTTGTGTGTTCCTCCACTTCGGGAGAGATCCCACCATCAAGACCAGGGGCCGAAGTATCAGCTCTCCGCTACCGTTTGGGCTCTTCCTGGGCAACCATCTTGCCCTTGCGCTTGCGAATTAGAGCAACTTCTTGCTCTTCTTCACTTTCTTCAACTTCCTCAGGAAGAGCATGTTGCTCTTCTTTACCTTCTTCAACTTCCTCAGAAAAGCCCATTGCTTTTCTTGACCTTCTTCCGGAGGCGCCTCCTCCTCATCCACTAAGTCAATAGTGTCTGGAGGGGCACTGGAAGAGGCCTTCAAGGGAGTGGCCATCTGGGAGGAAGTTAAAGGAAGGGGAGCATCAGGAGTGTGAGCCCCGGCAAGTTCAGCCAAAATGGCATCCATGGAAGAACCTGCTACAACAAAAGAAAAAAAGGCAAGTGTGAGAATATCCATGGAAAATAGTAAACACTTGAATAAAGCAATCAAGCTAGTCCTACCGTGACTCTCTAATTCGGCCCTAGCAAAGTTCCAAATCTTAACGCTGGCAGCATCATCTCCGAGATAGCTGTCCGAAGGCCGGAACCAGCTGGAAGAAATGTAAGCCGAAGGGTCTAAGGGAACGGGCTCCGGAGGACCAGAACCCATCCGGGACCGACCTAGGAAATCTCCTAAGTTGGAAAAATAATATTCCTTCATATGGTCTCCCCACCGGGTCGAGGGCATCCTAAACCTATGGAGACGCTCATCGAACCCTACAGGTCTAAGACTGGCATATTCGCCAACGGAAGGAACGTAATGTACTGTTAAAGGAGACTTACCAGAGCCGGAAGTGCTGGCGCCAGGAGCCCCAGTGTTCGGCACCTGAGCCGAAGGCTTTGGCATGGGAGCCCTTCTCTCAGCTGAGTCCCCAATGCGAAGGGGTTCCCAGCGATCGCCTGGCTTCTCCTCTCGACCGGGCTCCCCACGCGAAGTGGCCTCCCGGAAGCGGCCTGGGCCTTGGAATAAGCCTTCTCCTGGGCCTTCCGGTAGAGATATTCCTGGTACTTCTTCTCGGCGGTAGCAATGAGTTCATCCTGGAAGGTCTTCTCCGCAGCGGGCACCCTCACATTTGGACAGATAACCTTAGAAAGGTTAGAGTCCTCCACTGATTGGTGAGGCAGTATGAGCTTGGCCTTCCGGCAATTCTCCGTCGTGACTAGGCCCCCGACGTCAAGTTCCGCCCGGTCATAAGTTGCAAAGACCTGGGCCCTCCGGAGAAAGACCTGAGTAAGCGCGGTCCGCTCATAGGGGGGAATCCTGACCCACTCTGTGAGAAGCTCCGGGTGCTCCACTGCTCGGAACCCGGAGGAGAAGAAGAAACGGTGGCGATACTCCTTAACATGAGTTTGCCTATTATAAAGGACCACCCCATCATTGGAAGGGTGGACCCGAAATCCGTAAAAACCATCTTTAAATTTTTCCCCCTTCTTGGGGACAAAAACGAGTTCATAAAAATACAAAATCTCCGCCGGACTGGGAGAGCCCCATCCCCGGGCGGAGTAAAAAATAAATAAGCCTGAGAGCAGGCGGTATGCTTGTGGAATCAGTTGGTATGGCGCAAGACCGACAAAAACTAAAAAATTAATAAAGTAGTCTTGAAGAGGAAGCATGGCCCCGGCCATCAGGTGCGTCTGGCTCCAAGCCCCGAAGCCGCCATAGTTGTGGTTGGGCGTCTCCGCATCTCGGGGCGGCCGGTGATACGTCCCGGATGTTGAGGGTTTGATTCCAGCCACCTCTATGATGTTCTCCAGCTGGTGGGGGCAGGTTAGGGTGGAATGAAGCTCAGCCGCCTCCCATCCTGTGGCCCGTGACTTATACCCCTCCTGGGCAACAGGACCCAGTGAGACATCTTCGAGGGTAGCTAGACGCTTACCGCTCTTCTTCGACGACTTTG
Source organism: Cannabis sativa (assembly GCF_029168945.1). Classification (NCBI taxonomy): domain Eukaryota; kingdom Viridiplantae; phylum Streptophyta; class Magnoliopsida; order Rosales; family Cannabaceae; genus Cannabis; species Cannabis sativa. The sequence goes on from NC_083603.1 coordinate 47,698,289, forward strand.
AACCGGGCGCAAACATGTTTTGATTCTGAAAAAAGAGTTAAGATTCCACCAGTTAGGCCCCATACCAAACCCTAAACCAAGAAAAAGGGAATGGGGGTCCCCTAACCGCTGGAAAGAGGCCCCCTCCAGACGTCTGTCAACCAGAAAACCCTAGAAGGATTTCTTCGACAAAGGTCGGGTGCAAAGAACTCACAGAAGACAACATTGTGCTTAAAAGAAAAAGAAAAGGCAGAGAATCGAGAAAAACAAAGTCTTCTCTATGCCCTAGAAGGCCAGTACACAAAGAGTGTATGGTCCTTTGTAAAAATAACAACGAATACGTGACAAGAGTAACCCTAACACCAGAAATGGTGAATCTAGATTTGTTACGTGAAAAACCCAAAAGAATACATTCCCAGAAACTTCAAATACCAAACCCAGAAAAACAACAAACAGATAAGTAAAGCATGCCATGTACACAAACAGTAAAGCAAGAGATGCGAGAAACTTACAGTGAAGTGTTGAAGTTGGGGGTTATGTTGTCGATCAAACAAAGGAAAGGTAGATTGACAGTGGTGAATGAAGGTTAACTGGGACATTTGTAAAGTGTTCGAGGGTGTTCTCTTGGTCTGAGGATTTTTTCTCTGGTAAACTCGAGCAAAGTTGGCAAGAAATGGGAAGTAACCGAAATGAAGGAAAGGTGGTGGCTTTTATAGGCAAAAATCCATGAGGAACAGGCACTATCACCTACCAATCGAACGGTTGGGGAGACACACGATTCGAATTCCCAAAGATCAATGGTTGGATTGATTCGTAATTAAGGCGGTGGAAACGTTTGAGTATCCGTCTGACACCATTAATGCGTCGTATCAATCAATGGGCGTGAAACGAATCGACCTCTGCAAAAAGTGAATCGCTGCATTAAAGGCTATCACCCTCACGCGCTCAAAGCTCGTGCCAGGAAACTGAGGAGTCGACTGGAGGCACTTGAGCAAGCCTTGTTTTATTTTTCAAATAAACTAGGCTTGGGGGTAAATGTTGCCCCTGATTTTGCCCAATATACGTGGACCAACCGGACAAGGACACGTGGATCAAACATCTTAACGTTTAAATTATTTGCTAAGTCTTTATGTAAATAAGGCAGCATCCGGGACATGCCTCTGCTAGGATTAGTGGGCTGTGCTAACATATATTAAATAAAAGGGTAATTGAGTCTTTGTATTGAGGGTAGTGTTTTGGAGGGAATAGAATAGTATATATAGAATATTAAGGGGAATTGAGTGGTATGCAATGTTTTGAGTAAATCTCTATTTGCACCAAAGGGGCCTAAGGGCTCCTATCATTTGTAATTGGGTTTCTCATACATCTAATATACTTTTCTTATTCTTTTGCTACTGTTCTATTGAATTCTTGAGTTGGAGTTCGCGAGTCTCATCAATTGGTATCAGAGCGAGCGATTCCGGTGGACGCCGATGACTCGAATGGAGAAATTAGAGGATCAATGGAGATCAGACTCTTTTGATTATCCATCTGAATTTAATACACTAGAGGACCTGGCCTCGCTTTTGGATCAAGTACTTCTCGGGCAAGTGAGGTTACTCTGCCTCTCCCGCGATCTCCGAAGTCATGTCACAAAAAGATCGGAGGACAACGATCTCAATGAGTGGATCCACCAAGCTGAGCAATCTGTTTAGGTTCGCAACCAAGAAGGAATCCGAAATTGCCACGCGCCGAACCTAACTTCTAAATCTCCTTCAGCAATAGAAATGGAGGTTGAATGTGATGGAAAGATGGAAATAGCAATATTAGAACACAAACGAGCCTTTGCTAGACTTGACAGCTTCAGAAAACACAAACGGCAGGCAGCTATACAATTGGAGCTCGTAAATGAAGATTCTCTGCCTTCTGTAGCATCGCCCGTGCCATTCGAAGCTGCGAAGAACATCGCCGAGATGAGGAAAGAAGACGCGTGGATGCTGGAGGAGTTTTCTGAGCAGAAGGAAGTGTTGGGAACGGCGCCGGATCTGGAAGTTGTTCCATGGGGTTCGCTCGCACCTCGACAATGAACGACATCAGAGAAGAACAAATCGGTGGGGATAGCGCCGGAGGAGAAGCGTCTGCGGGTGGCGTTGCTTGAGATGAACAGGAATGTTGGAGGAGAAGAAAACAAATGGCCAAAAAGGAGAACGCCGATGAAGACGGAGCCGGAGAAGAACCAACAGAGGACGTCGTTGCCGGAGACGAAGAAGGGGGAGACGTGGCTGTTGGTGGAGTCTTCTGGGCGGCAAGATATGTTGAGGAATTGGTGGCGAGTTGGGTCCCCTGTTAGGAATGTTAAAGAACCATTGGTGGCGACGTTAGAGAAGAAAGGGCAGCTGGTGGTGACGCCGAGAAGAGTGTTGTTGCCGGCGCAGGAGCAGATCGTCGTGAAGAAAATATTACCACCATCATTCATCACTTCAGTTGCGTATGGGATTCATTTAGAGAAGCCGTGGAGCTGGGAAAAGGAAAAGGGCATTGTTGGTTGGTGTTCTTCTCTTCAGGTACTCAAACCCTACCAAATAAGGCCCAAGCCCAATTCCTTAAGCCTTGTTTCAGTTCTAGCCCATAAGAGTAAAACTTAACCCAATGGGCCACTTTGAATTAATAGCATTAGAATCCAACCACTCTATTTCCATGTCCAGTTTAGTAAGTGAGGGTCAAGGGAACCAAACTCCTTTCCTTACTCCATCTTGGGCCCAGACATTCAAAAGGCTATTTTGCTTTGACCAAGTTGTGGTCATGGCCCAACTAAACAAAGAAATAAGCCAATTTATTTTTAAAGGGGTGCCACCATGGATGTCCTACCCAAAATGTCATTTTAATGGAGGCAAAAATAAAATGCCTTGGAGCCCACCAATTTCTTTTGAGCGTCCCATTTTTTGGTTCTCCTGTACCATGGACAAAAATTTCATGGAGGCTAAGACAAAGTTAGTGCAGTTTTGGGTCTTTGATCGGGGACGAAAATTGAAATTTATCGGGATTCTTTTGTGGACCAAAATCATGGTTTCTCGGGCAGGGGTTATTAGAATGACATTGCTGGAATGGATTTTTGATAGAGGTCGACTCGATGAGTGGTGACTGTCCTTATGGAGTTTATGGGAGCGGTCACAGGATTTTCTTAACTCGCTTGGTTCTTCCTTTTGGTACCTTTCAATTGAATTTTTCCACCTCAAAGGCTATTTCACAGAGGCTGTAGCGCTTGGTGCCATAAATCTCCTTCAGGACAAGGTGAAACTCGGGCGGCCGGTAATGTTAGGACCTAGGATTAGTGGGGTGTGCTAACATATATTAAATAAAAGGGTAATTGAGTCTTTGTATTGAGGGTAGTGTTTTGGAGGGAATAGAATAGTATATATAGAATATTAAGGGGAATTGAGTGGTATGCAATGTTTTGAGTAAATCTCTATTTGCACCAAAGGGGCCTAAGGGCTCTTATCATTTGTAATTGGGTTTCTCATACATCTAATATACTTTTCTTATTCTTTTGCTACTGTTCTATTGAATTCTTGAGTTGGAGTTCTCAGGTCTCATCAGCCTCCCGAAGAAGACATAGGAAGCCCTATACGCTCCCGGAAGCCCAAGTAATACTAAGGCGTCTCCGCGAGGTGTCAGGCTTCCCCTGAGCAATCAAGTCGCATTTAATGCCGCATGGGAGGAAACGTGTTGGAACTGCTACACGCAATAAAGTCTGACGGCACAACCCCCAATCTGCAGCTACAAAGTAATGATCATTTAAGTCTATCGACGGCTACACTGTGAAGAGTCACATCAGTCAAAAGACAATAAGGACATTCCACATAAAAGCCCTACAACACCTAGGGATTTGACCATGCATTACTCATGGTATATTCATTGGGAATGCCCAACTTTATGGATACTTACAGATATATTTGTACAATAATTCTAGGGATCACCCCACCAAAAACACTATAAATACCCCCTCAAAGCTCATTAATGGGGGTCGAGAATCTTGGGTTGCATAAGAGCAAGAAGAGTAAATACTCACCAAGAACATTCTCTGTATTTATAAGAGTGAAACACTCACCAAATACATTCTCTGTATTAAATACATCCATAAATAACAAAGACTCGTGGACTAAGGCTCATTAACGCCCGAACCACGTAAAAATCCTTCTCTAATTTTCTTACAGATCTATAATCTTATAATATTTTATTGGTTGCCGAAAACCTCGGTCAACAGTAAGGTTTTCTTAACTTTATATGTGTTTATTTATCGTTTTAGAAAGTTCATATTTAGGGTGTTAAAAAACATACTTGTGAGTAGATCTAAGATTCTGGTAAAATAATATCCAACAACTGGCCTCAGAGCCATGGTAATTGATTTTCTTGCAAGAAATTTGGACTTTAAAACGATTGTTTGTTATTTGGATGGTTTCATGTTGTATTGAGTGTTATATGATGATTAATTGATGTTTGTGAATTTTCGTGAAAAATAATTGAAATTTTGTGTCTGGAATTATTTTTATTGGATAGTATGGAAAAAATTAAGCAATTTACTTTTTTACAGAACTCAATTTCGATTTAATTTGAATTAGTTATGATTTTTTGAAGATTGAAAAAAAAAATCAGGGGTGATGCACTTACCTACGCGCGCGGACGAGGGTGCACGCTCGGACAGCACGCGTTCAGACAAGTGCTCGACCGAGCACCTCTCTGAACACACTCCTTACGCGCGTGGAAATCATGAATATCATCCCTTGCGCCGAGTTTTCTCGGCAGGCAACTCCTCATGCGCGCGCGGACGTGTATGCACAGCATACCGTCCGTACAGCTCGCATTTTTTTCGTTTTTCTTCGATTTTTCATGCTTTTTCATGGATTTAACTTCCGATTTTTTGTGTAGTTTTGTATTTAGATATTTACTATTCCTATTTCAATTCTAATTATCATAATTAAATTATTTAATATATTTTTTTTAATTTAATTCATGATATTAGTGTAATTTGAATTTAAAAATAGTAAATATCTATCTTTTTGCTTAATTATCTATCTTATTTTTAAATTTGATTATATCTTATCTTATTTTTAAGTTTAAGGTCAGATATTAAATTTTTTAAATAAAATATTTTTTTAAAATAATTTGACCTTATTTAAATTTAAAATAAGATAACTATAATCATGATATTTTAAATAGATATAAGATATTTTGCTAACTTTTAAATTTTGTCATTAAATTTAAAATCTGAAAAAGATATTTATTTGTCTTTTTTAATTTTTATTTATAAAATAACATTTAATTTTTTAAAAAGTAGTTAGCAAATTTTGAAATGATATTTAGGTTAGTTGAAACCTAATTTTTCAAAATTGTAGGTTTAATTTTAAATATTTTATTTATTTAATTTTCGAAATATATATATATTTTTTTTAATTTCAAAATAAATATTTTTTTTATTATTTATTTAATTTTTGAAATTTATTTATTTAAAATTAAATAAATCCTACATCCAACTATCCAGCTAACCTTATTGCAGGAGTATGTGGTTTTAGCTTGTTTGTAAGTTTTTAAAACCTATTATTACTTGATTGCAAATAGCCATGGTTAACTTGTTGACAGATCCAATGATCTGATTTTAACTCATGGCTCCCTTGGTCAAGTAAATAATTTGTAACAGGTAATTTTCATAATCTTCTTTCATCTGTGTATGACCTAGCAACATGATAGGATCCATCCAAATGTGTGCCTGTGTGAGCCTATATGTTCATTTTATTATATAGATACATATAGGTTGTTGCTAAATAAAATGTCACACCATGATAGATTCTATTTAGGTTCATTTAGTTTTTGGACCTATTCAATTAATAACAGTTATTTATTTTAAGGTTAAATTCCTCTCTTTTGGGCCTTGTGTGAGAGTTGGGAGCCATAGAAGTGGGTACGACATACTGAACCCAGCACCCCCTCACATGAACTACCCCAATTGTGAAGGCCCATTTGCCTGATTTGAATAACTGTGCTAGGTTAATTAAATTAGTTTAACCTAATAAAATTGAATTAGCCACATAATTAACTTTTAAAATATATGAAATATATTTTCATTTTAATATTTTAAAGTTAATTTTAAGAAAAACACTTTTAGTTTTAGATATTTTTTCTAGACAAACTATTTGTATTTTTCTTGGTTTCAGTGGAGATGCTAAGCAAGCCAAGTATATGTGAAAAGGAAGACATAGAGATGATAGACAGTTAACCTACATAGATGACCCCTATAATTAACTATCTACTCGACGGGCAACTTCCAACTGACAAAAAAGAGGCACGAAAACTCTTGTATTCAGTTCCTCGATACACAATAATTGAAGGAAAACTATACAGAAGAGGTTATTCAATGCCTCTACTTCGGTGTTTTCTTCCTACAAAAGCAAACGAGATCAGTAGAGAAATTCATGAAGGCTTTTGTGGGGATCATGCAGCTTGGCAGAGCTATCTAAAAAGATCATTAGACAAGGATATTACTGGCCAACGATCAATAAGGACACCCATGAGTTTGTCAAAAAGTGTGATAAGTGTCAGAGGTTTTCACATATACCTCGCATACCGCCAACGAAACTAAGGATGATGACCTCGCCTTACCCATTTGCTATATGTGGGATTTCTCTAATTGGGGCATTACCCACAGGGCGAGGAGGAGCCAAGTACGCAGTGGTAGCAGTTGATTTCTTCACTAAATGGACTGAGGCCGAGCCTCTTGTTTCCATAACCTGCAAGAAACTCCTTGACTTCGTTGTCAAGAACATTGTCTGTGGGTTTAGAATTCCCATGAAGGTACTATATAATAACGGAATCCAGTTTGATGGTGACTTGTTCACTGAGTTCTGCAAAAGGAACAAAATAATTAAGAGCTTCTCGTCAGTATCCAGACCTTAGGCGAATGGACAAGTGGAAGCTATTAATAAAACCTTGAAGGATACTATCCAGAAGAAGCTAGATGCTGCCAAAGGCAGGTGGGTCGATGAGCTACCTCAAAAACTGTGGGCTCACAGAACTACTGAAAAAACAGCAACGGGACACACTCCTTTCTCACTAGCATTCGGCTCGAAAGCAATGCTACCTGTTGAAGTGAACATATCGACTCATAGACGAGAGTTTTATAATCAAGAAGAAAACTAAAAACACCTAAAGTTATCTTTAGATCTGCTTGATGAAAAATGAAATGAGTTGCAAGTCACTAATGTAGCGTATCAACACCGAGTTACAAGGTACTTCAACAAAAGAGTCAAAAAAAAGGTTATTCAACGTTGGGGACTTGGTGCTAAGGCAAGTATTTGCAAACACGAGAGATGCGTCTGCAGGAGTGTTAAACATTGACTGGGAGGGTCCATATGTAATCGAAGCAGTAGTAGGGATCGGAGTTCACAAATTGGCTCGGCTAAATGGCTCGCTAATAAAGAACTACTGGAACGTGAAACATTAGCGACCCTACTACCAGTAAATTAATGATGTAACTCACATTGCTGATGTAATATTTTAAACTTCAGTCATGAATAAAGAGAATCATTTCTTTCATTTAAGTAATTACAAAGTCTTACTCTTTAAAATTACTTAAGAGGCATTTGTATATGATTAATAAGAATTCATCTGGAAATACATGATATAATGCAAACCCACAACTTTAATTTTTTTTTTAAGTTTTTGGTCAAACCTTTCTATCGAGAAGGGGATTAAACCATCATAACTTTTTTATTTAAACCTGTCTGATGAGAAAGGAAAATCAAAAGTTATAAATGAGATATAACTCGTAAACTTGCGTACAAAGCTGAATATTAACGGTTCGCGCAAGATAGGAAAGTATTAAAGAGACATCAAGGTATCTCGATAAAAGTACTTAAACCTAATGTATGAATAGGCAATCAAAATATTCATATAAGCAATTAAAAATGTACAAAGTGACGAGATCATTAATAGTATATTCAAGATTACTTAAGACAAATTATAACTGTTATTGCGAGGCAGAATTGATAACTGCTCGTAAATCAAAAGTCTGGTAGATAATAAACTGCATGCACACATAGTAGATTACTGAGTACTTAAATAGGAAAATCACGATCGATGAAAAGACTAAAAGTACTCTACATTTGATCAAAATGTATAGTTGTTTACATTGTGAATAAATACACAAGCAAACACAAATATATTAAGTTCAAATGTAAATGTACAAGGCATTTAAGATAAGAGAAAAGCTAAGTTGGTTTGCAAACTTGTCTTTACAAAAGTGCCACCTGGGGCAAACCATTTGACCATTTTCCTAAACAAAGAATACAAGGTTCATTATAGGAGACAGGAGAGCTCGAAAAATACCGGCTCCAAGCAAAACGATTCGACCTGATGTACTGACTCAGTATGACGTCCCTCTACGATCCTTGCTGCATAGACCTCATTCTCTGCAGCAGAAGACCTTCATTCCTCGCATCAGAAGATCCCATTTCATGCAGCAGAGGCCTCACTCCCTGAAGCCGAGACCTCATTCCCAGCCTCAAAAAATTTATCAACTCTTGTGATTGGCTGGCTCAAAGATTTCCTCGTGTAAGCTTTGGTCTTGAGCCATTTGGGTTCTTTGGTGGAACCCGAGATTCCATCAACTTGGGTTACCTTCTTCTTGGATTTCTTGTCGGCTCAGGGAGGACCTTTGAACATACTCTCAAAATCTACGTCCATTCCTGTAGAGACAGAGATGAAAGATCGATGAAGCAACAGTGGTAAAAAAAAATGAATTCAAATCAGACCAGCATTTACAAAGAATGATACTTACTTTCAGAAATCCCTTGTAAGAATCGCCTGCAACAATCGGCAGTATCTACTTGATTTGGATTAATCAGATGGTCTTCAGTCTTGGAATCTTTCATTTCCAATTTAAACTGAGGTTTAAAGTTTTTAGGAACATATGGAGAGGAAAAGCGGTTGATATATTCCAGTATTACAAGTTTTGAGGGATAAGTTTCTGAGCCTGGATGGGACATCTCCATAGGAGAATAACACCCCAATTTCTGGATAAAATTTACCAAAAAACCAGGAGTTTATGGAATACGGCTAGCCTGAGCTATCATTTTATACTTAGAATCCAGTAACGGTAAGGCCAAAGGTTGGGAAATCTAACGGTTGGGAGTGAGGTAGAAGATGAAAGGGAAGTTCATTAATGCTAATAATGACCCTCGAAACCATGAAGTCGTAAAGTTTAAGGGCATGCGTGGTCTTGAAGAAAGGGATTATGACAAATGTACCCTCTGTGATCATTTAAAAAGTACTTTTTATTAAAAAAGAACTTTTTAAAGGGCAATTTTTATACCTAAAATTCGGCTACCATTTCAATAGAAGACATGTGTCAAAGTAGAAAGAATATGGATCAATGCGTGTAACGATAATTATATTTAAAAATGGAATAACTCATCAAATGCGGACGTGACAGAGTATATTTACAACTTGTTGACTATAAGGTCTTATGCGAGATAAAGATATACAAACTGGTGCCTTGTGCATCAACGAGAAACCATGTAATTTCAGGTGTACAAGACGAGGCACTAACCTCGTTACGCGGACGAAATATAACGACTAATGAGACACTTAACGTATAATACATGGTAAGATAGTCGTATAAGTATATACAACTAATAGCGAGGTATCCATCTCGCCATAGGAAGGCATGCTCGCGGTACCTTCACTAGTCAACTCCAGGCATCTTTCAATGAGATTCACAGCTCCGTCGAGCCAATTCTCTCAAATAGAAGCTGACATTCAAATGATATTGGCTTTGAAGTTCACCTCGTCATCAAGAACTGTGATTGTCAGTCGGAGCGCAGAAGCGACGAGATTTACATTATCAACCTCAGAAAGATATGGGAAAAGCTCCAGCTTGCTATCAAGGTCATTGGTACTGAGTTCCTATCGAGACACCCCAGAATATTATGATTTATAACGTGTTTAATACACGATTATTTTGACCCAATAAAAGCGGACTAATCACAGCTGTGTGATATTCAAATATTAACCACATTTATATTACATGATATGTAATCAAACCCCACGATTTCAGGGGATAATTGTTGTAAAGATTACAGTCAACTCTGTAATTAACTGCCTGACTGTATAATTATAAGTAGAGGCAAGTTAGACTGAAAAGGAGATGAAAAATTCATAAGAGAAAAGGCCCTAAAAACACTATCAGAAATTTAATAAGATTAACTCGTGGACTATGTAGAATTTTAACTGTAAAACCACGTAAAAAACCTTTGTGTTCATACTTTTTTCTTTACTGTTTTTATTTTTCTGTGCAAGTTTATTACCTTTAAGGCTCATATCTGGTTAACGAAAATCTGTGTTAACAGCTGGTCAAAAAAAAGCCTAAGCGACGATCTTCTAAATATTTCAAGTAATTTTCTCCTACTTCTACTTTATCTACTTTAATTTATCTAGTGTAGGGGTAATTCCAGAAAGTAATATTGCCTTGAGAAAATAAATTCGTACTTGCACTAAATATTCTATTGCTAAATATATTTCTTACAATTATTTGTTAAAAAATAATGAAGTATTTATTGCGAATATTTCAGAACTTGATGTGCCTAAAAATATGTAAGTATTAGATGATCGAAATTGGAAATTGATAGTTATGGAGGAATTGAATGCCTTGAGTAAAAATGGTACTTGGGAGATTGTAGAAGTACATGAGAAAAAAAATTGTTGGGCGAAAATGGGTTTTTACAATAGAAAGCAAAGCTGGTGGGACTTGGGAGTGTTGAAAGGTATAAGGCTAGACTTTCCGCAAAAGGGTTTACTCAAACTTATGGAATTGATTATCAAGAAACTTTTGTTTCTGTTGCAAAAATAAATTCCATTCGGGTTTCGTTTTCTCTTGTTAATAATTCTAGTTGGCCTTTATATAAATTAGATGTCAAAAATGCTTTTCTTATTGGCGATCTAAAAGAAGTGTTTATGAGTCATCCACCTGGTTTTGAAAAAGTTTTGGTTTTGGAAAAATTTACAAACTTAAAAAGTCCTTACGTGGGCTTAAGCAATCTCTTAGAGCCTGGTTTGAGCTCTTTGGTGGAGTGTTGAGGTGCTATGGATGTACTTAGAGTCATGCAGATCATGTCATGTTATATAAACATTTAAAGGAAGGGAAGGTAGTTGTATTATCGTGTATGTGGATGATATTATTTTAACTGGGGATGATCATGGTAAACTTGATGAGTTAAAAAAGAAACTTGCTCAAGAGTTTGAGATCAAAGATTTTGGTACTTTAAAATACTTTATTGGAGGAATCTTCATTGAGAAATGTAAGTATGTTCTTGATCTGCTTAAAGAGACTGTTATGGTAGAGTGTAAATCTGTTGAAACACCCATTGAACCAAATATTAAATTGCAACCCACACAAGCAGAGAATGTGAAGGACCGAAAATGTTATCAACGTTTAGTTGGGAGACTAATTTACCTATCATACACACGGCCAAATATAGCATTTTTAGTGAGTACAGTGAGTCAGTTCATGCACGCACATGAACCTAAACACTTCGAAGCTATCTACAGAATCTAAAAGTATCTAAAAGGAAGACCATGTTTAAGTCAAGAGGCCATTTACACATTGAAGCCTATACTGATGCAGATTAGGCTGGGAGAATAGTGGATATGGAAGATCTACATTAGATTATTGTTCGTTTGTTGGAGGTAACTTAGTCACATGGCAGAGTAAAAAATAGAATATGATTGATAGAATTAGTGGTGAGACTGAGTTTAAAGTTGTTGCTCATGTGTGAGATATTATGAATAAGAAGGTTACTTGAAAAGTTGAAGGTATCTCAAGCATGTCCTATGAAACTATACTTTGATTGCACATAATCCAGTTCTGCAAATAAACATTTCATCAAAGAAAAGATAAAAGGATGAATTGAATTGCATAACTTATTTTCATACCAAAGTAGTAGATATTTTTACAAAGGGATTGTTCAAAAATCAGTTTGATTTTCTGAATAGTAATCTGGCTATACCAACTTGATGGAGAATGTTGGAGAAAATCAAATTATTTTAGGAAGTTTTCTAATTCTATGATGATTCTTTAAAGCTATAAAATAACTTATTTATTTACTAATTTTATTTATTCTTGAAAAGTAATTAATAGGGTGATAACATTAAGGCAACTATATATGTGCATATATTGTAGTATGATCACAATGAAATAAAATATCAGAAAATTCCCTGCTTTTGACTGTTACCGTATATTTATAATAACTAAACTCATGACAGTAAGTAACAATTCTTTCAAAAGAAAGAAAAAAGTAACTAGTGGACAACTTGTCCAGCTCACTCCTTACACTTCTAACTAATTGACACACTAAAACACTTATACTTGATAGAAGCTCACGAGTCACGACCAAGTCCTATTTGATATTTCCAAGAAAAAAAAAAAAAAAAAAGAGAGATGCTATTGTGTAATTAAAGTTTAACAGATATTAGGGAAAAACAAATTATCCCATATATTATTTTTCAAATTTTTTTTTATTTATTTTTACAGTTTGAGTTGTTTTGTTAATTGCTGTGTAAATTTAAATTACGATTTAAATTACTTCATTAATTGCTACGTGAGTTGCTACGTTTCCGTAAAAATATATAAAAAAAAAAAAACTATAAATTAATAAAGCATGATGATCCTAGTTAATATAATAGCATATTATTCTATTATCTTTTTTAAGTAATTTTATTGTCAGACACTTCTAATGTGTTATTGAGACTTGACCAACACGCTACGAAGTGTAGCGACACACTTCTGTGATACCACCAACATTACTATATTACTTTAAACTTAAATTTATTAAAATTCCTCAAAGAAATCAATGTACTTAAACTCAAATCCAGGCTTGTGGTTTGTCCCACCATATTATATGTTAGTTTATAAATAAAAGGTGCTTTATCTTATCTTTTCTCTCTCACACACAGATAAATTAGTTTAAAATCTCAAAGTTGTTCTTACATTTTCAAGAAAAAAGCCTTATTTAAATCTCTGACACTGACAGATCTTGATAAGAGAAAGTTAGCAAACAAACTCAAAGATACTAAATAATCTTTTCACTAAATTTGAGAGAACCTAAGAAACCTAAAGCAAAATCATTAGTTATATAAATATAAAATTGACCTGTCAAAGCAAAAAAAAAAAAACTTGAATAGCAGCCAAATTTTGGTGCTTGAATTGATAGATGAAAATAAAACCACCACCCAAGGAGAACATGAAACGTGCCACAATATTTTGATCACATCACACTATATTCCTTTACATCATGGAAAATGACTTTCTTGTGGGTAGGTCACTAAAGTGGTTACCAATCTATTTCAGAACCAGAAAATTAAAAATGAAATGAAAGTTTTTATATATAAACTTTACAAGTTGGTTTGCTTTGCTCATATGGTAAAGATAGTGGAGAAAAAAAAAAGAAAGAAAGAAAGAAAGTAGTATGCATTCCACCAGATCATGTCCCCTTAAGATTTATTGGTCAAAAGTCCTTAAGTAATACCAAAACATCATCTCTAAGGTATTGAGAAGCTCTAAAACTTTGTAGTGAAAATATGAGTTTCTGTAAATAGTAACCAACAAGAACAAGAGAAATGGGGTTTTGTTGAGACTAGAGTTTTGATGAGTATTCTATTGCTAAATCATCAGGTATTAGTACCACTCTAAGAGATTCAAATCTAGACTTAAGTACTAAACCTATAAGAAAAAGCTCTTTAACAAAAAAGTATGGATAGAAAGATATAATACCACTTGAAAAAAATAATAAGACAACGAGTACTATGTAACTAACTGTATACAAAGATATAATAATATCAGAAAAGTACTCCCACTAACTTGTCCTAAGACCATTATTAGTATCTGAAAATGAGTTGCTTTAATACAACCCTTTTTTTTCTTCCTTTAATTATTGGGACAATTGTGATAAGACAGAGGTAGATAACACGTACCATTTTGGAGTTTCCATACTGAATGACATATATGGGGTCTGACTCTTGATTGCCTACAAAGCTCATGGTGCTGACCTTGATCACTACCCACTCAAACCACTAATGATAAATACGAATGAGAATCCAAAACAATCTGTGACCAATGTATGATTATTAGCTTGTTACACAGAGAGCTGCAGATTTGAATGCTTGAAGCAGATGTAATTCTACTCAATATTTTGTTTTAAGTACCATATATTCCCCATGTGGTAAATAGAAAAGGAAAAAAAAAAGTCACTTTTCTTCATTCTGTCTTTCATTATTGTTGTCCTTATGTTTACATTCAGTATCATAGATTAGTGTACTAGTGTTTTACACAGCTTTAAGTAGCCATGAAAGAAAGTTGCAATATAAACCAACTAAAGCTTATAAAAATAAAGTACATATACAGCTTTTCCAGTATATTATAACTTGTCCTCTGCCCAGTGTACAAGGGAGATTACGCATAAAGTAACACTAACAAATGGCCTATAATATTGCGAAGAACCATATTGATCTAGAAGAAACGCATAATTGCATATGTAGAACCTCTCGAGAACCATCGACAACTGAACTTACCAGAATCATAAATTTACAGTATTTGGCTTGAAGAAGAACCAGGACAGCTCTTTCCTAGTATTGATGGTCCAGGACTAGGAGTCTGTTTTACTTCAATTTCCTTTTCGGGCGATCGAGGGCTTTGTATCCCTCTGATTTTACTGTGATGTGGGCTGTATACTCTATGTGACAGCCTTGGACTATAAACTTGTTTTGTATGCTCTAACGAAGAAGGCGTTGAGCTTGTAACTTTTGGACTCTGGGTGCGACGAATCTCACCACGGCTTCTTGTGATAATTTCATCAAGTATTTCTGCACCATCAATGTTAGTACTTCTTTCCTGTGGATCCTGATCCTGTTAACAATAAGGTAACAATGGTATCAGTAGATAACCTTGAGGATAATCTGGTTGACCAACCCACTATGGTTCTCCATTAAAAAGGCAGCACACAGGTCCACAAATGATTTTTTCAACAGGCCTGAAAATGAAGTGAAGATTTAGACAACTTACTTCGTACGACATATTGAAAGCAATAGCAGGGGCCTCCTCATATTCTGCAGCATCCAGGTCCTGAAGGTGAGCTGATTTGAAAAACTTAGGGAGAAAATATTGCCTCACCGGGACAAGAAGCATAATGAACATTGGGAAAAGTAGCCCGGCAATTGGGATCCATGTTATGCCAAAACAGACGAGCAAATAAACTGTCTGGAATAAGGTGAATGTGACGATTGTTTTGAAGGGTACAGTTTCAACAAAAGTTGCATGATAGTTCTCCAGCACCCTAACAAATTATACAAGAATAATCCATTCATTCTCCAGGTCAAAATGAAAATGAAAAAATAAAATGCATAATGAGAAACTTTTACTAAAGACAATCCTGTCATTCTCCAGCCAGAACATAATGAGAATATTCAAATCTACAAACTTGCAACATGGAATGAAGAAGTTCAAATAAATCTGATTAAAGCATGTGTGCATAACTTACTTGTATCTTCGACTTGGAGCGGTGAACATCAACAATATTCTCTCCCAAAATTGGTTTCCAGGTAAACTTTCAATTGCCATGAAAGCAAAATAACCCCAAAGAACTGAAGTTGGAATCTTCTTCAGAATAGGCATAGCAGCTACACAACAACCAACCATGACTGACTGGAGCAAATTGCTGAGACGCTGTTCTTTTACTTCGACAGGCAAAAGATCATCAACATCCTTGTCTACATCAAAGACTGTTTCATCAACAGGAGCATCAATGTAGCCAGCACTTGACGCCAATTGGATTGTTGACTCCTTAAGTTCTTTAAGCCCCTGTTGAAAGTCGGAATTAAGATAACATGGAAGGGAATGAAAGAGCTAGTTGAATCAAAATTAAATATTAGATTACTATTAAATTTACCAGGGCTGGTGGAGTTTGGTAGGCTAGTGGAGTCTGCATGTCATTATAAGCCTCTTGCATACTTTGGTAGAATTGACTCAGATTTAAATTTTTACGAATGCTTGTTCGCGCTGTTGATACAAGTTTATTCCGCAATAGCTATTCCATAAAGAAATAAACAAATTAAAACCATGAAATATATATATATAGACATTGACCCAAGATGCTTAACTAAATCCAATTCTTTTTGGTTAAAGTAGAGTTTACAATGGCAAATTGGATGCATACTGAATGAGATTATGTCAATTAGGTCCAAAAAGTGAGGGTCAGCTCAACACCGTTGTATCTACAATTGTTCGGAGAAGAATGAAAGATAAATAATTAATGTCTGCAAATCATTGATGGATTATGACCCTTGGATTTTTGATTTCTTATTATTTTTATTTTGTGACACAAGTTTGAGAGAAAAGATAACTACATTGCTTAAATAGGAAAAATATGACATTCATTACGCAGTGAATCAAACGCTACCTGCTGTTTAAGAGTAGCTAAACTTTTTGTATGCATAGGAGATTGTGGTATAACTCCATTGGCGGGAGGAATGCCAATAAGTCCACACAGAATGACCTGGAGAGGGCAAGAGTACCAAAGGGAAAGTTTTACAATTTAAAAAACAGGTAATGTAGTTTAATTGGAGTGGGAAACCCAAGAAGAGCATCACTAAAGTGGTACTCCAGAAAAGTAACTTACCAGAAAACCCAAAAGAAGAAGGTCATAGTGATATGAAGGTGGTTTCTTCAAATTGAACTCTTCCTGTTGAGCAAGTTGAGAGGCCACACTGTGATCAAAGTAGTAAAGCACTGCAATCATAGTTGCTGGTATGAATGCTCCAACTATATATAATGGAGGAACTTGCACCATCTCCTGCACAGCTAATAAACATGAGTTCCTAGCAGCAAGCAATTAAGGCTCTATCCCAAATGATTCATTAGATGACAAAAGAGAGTTAACTAAAATATTTGGCTAATTTAGACCATAAGATTCACCTTTATGACAGTCCAATTCGAGTATGCACCAGGAGACCATGGATTGGGACTGAAAAGCCGTCTTGGGAGTCCTTTAGGGACATCATTAACAGGTATGTAAGATACCGCAGTCCACACGAGCACCATAAGTGGCACTCCATAATCAGCAATAAATCCCCGTAGCCTACCTAAAATGACAAAAACACGTCAAGAGACGCACATAACACTTTACCTCTCTTTCAAGCTACCAACTGAATAATTTAGTATATCAAGTCAAAGAATAAGCTTCTTGATCCTCATTTTGACCACAAAACAAGAAGTGAAAATATATCCTAAGAAAATTCAACTTAGATTTTTATTTTGTAATGTGTTTTAAGCTAGACTTTTCTTTGTTCTTCTGAAACCCAAACCTCCTCGACTTACCAGAACCATAGCGCCACGATCTAGCTTTACGGCTTCTTAGTGCTGTTAGGAGAAGCCCAAAAGATAAAACCAATGCAAACATCCCATTTCCAAATCTCCAAGAAGGTTCCAGTACGGTTTGATTAGATTTTTCCCTCCCAGGTACACCAAACTCTTCAACAACTCCCTGTACAAGTCAAACAAAAGTTGAGGCTACCATTAGAAGAAAAATTACTTTATATTAAAAGGTTCCAAATCCTTTTATTCAAAAACTAATCCTGTCATTGGGAATTGAATATAATAAAGCAATACTCACCCTTATCGCCTGTTGCATAAAAAGCATTGCAATTAACATACCAAATAACTCTCCAGCAAGACGCGTAAACCTATTGATTATTGAGCATGCCCCCAAAATCGCCAGCAAGAAGAGCAAGAGGGATGTCCACACACACACCCTGAATACCAAACAAAGCAGAGGGAAAAAATTGAGTTTACTGACAGACTAGTAGTACTTCAGTTATATCACAAATTGACAACTTTAGTGTCTTCAAGACATACCATCCTGTCCATGCCAGAAAAAGTTCCTGCCCTAAATCCTTCCTGTCCTTGGCAAAGTTGAACATAAATGTATACATCAATACTGTGGGCTCAGCCACCCCTAGTATGAGCAAGGGTTGTCCTCCTACAACTGAGTGGATAATACCACAAAGTGCTGTTGAGGCAAGAGTTTGTACTGCAGTTAGAGCTCCATCTGTGACACATGATCAAAGAAAGCTTTTCTTAGCAAAACTATCACTGTTACAGCAACTATAATTGGACAATCACTATAAAATCATAACAAAGAACAAAGCTTTACTTGTATCTCTTTCCAACTGTTCCCCAAATGATATAACTGGAATTGCAGAAGCAAAGAATATGTAGGTTGTTGGAGCCAAGATTCTTCACAAAAATAGTCAAAACTTCAGTGAGTCATATATTACAGTTTGTTTTAACCACAAAGTTGATCAATTTTAGATCATTGTTATAAAGGAGAAGACAACATAGTAGCAACATGTTAGTGGTGTTAGAATAAGAAATAAGGGATTAACAAACCTGATACCCGCTCGGAGGCCACCAGTCCAGTCTTGTTTGTAGCATAAAAGTCTTCCTCTAAGGTCATTTTTTATCCCTCGAAAGGGAACAAATGTTTCTTCCATTAGCAAGAAGATGGAAGCTCTTCCTTGCTTTGTGTGGAAAAAAACAAGTAGACAGGTGAACAAATGATTGGGGGATTCTAAGATAAAGATCCAAATTCCAAGGAGCTCGAGAGGCCAATATAGGTGTTTTAGATTTTCATAGTCAATATATGTAAACAAAACTATGGCAGAGAAACAATGACTTCTTTATCATATTGAGATTTGAAGGTTGGCGGGAAAGAAGAATGTGAATCCATTGATTCTTTAAGTATAACAGACCCTTTGAGGTCCTTAAATGAATGGTTAATATCAGTGGAAGAACTTTACATTGCAAAAAAACTTGTAACAAATTGGGTGTATATGGTATGAAGAACAAAAGAATAGATTAAAAATGAATTGTATTGCTTGGATGCCTTATCTTAGACAAAGCAAGGAAACTAGCGAAGGGAACTCATGATAGTGGATTGGATTAGGAAGCTCTGTGCTAACGAAACAAACAAACCTCCATAAGTTCAGATCACAAGGCTAGCGTTCAATTATGAACAAGGTTAGATCCATCACCTCTCTTGACTCAAATCAAAAAAATCCTTCTTCTCATCATTAACTACTTCCCACCAAAAAACTCAGCACTAGTGACCAACCAAACATAGAAACATGCTAAAAAATTCAATTACATGATAGAATATACTAGCTAAAGTTGACACCTTTGCCTTTCAAGCTTCAAACTTTACAGGTTTCAAAAACAAGGAGGAGAAAATTAACGGAAACCCATTATCGAAAACTGCATTTGGAATTATTTAGAACAAAATTAAGCAAATGGGCATTCACAAAACACACCAAGAAGTTTGAAACCGAAGAAATTGAACAAGGAAGGTTTATGCAGGAAAATTAACGAGAACCCATGATTGAAATCATAAAAGGGACTGTTTAAAACTGTTTTGAGTAAAAGGGCATTCAGCAAACGGAAAAGAAATCTACAATGCTTAAGAGAATATTACATTATTTAGCAAAAATCACTCTTTGAAAGAACAAGACACAGAAGATGAAGATGAAGATGAAGAGCAAGGCTAAGATCAGTTACATATCCAGAGCCTGAAAGCAAAGGGAAAATAAGGTGCGTGTATAAGGAAACACCAAACTCAGATGAGTTTCTGACAACTGAACCAATAAACGAGAAGAAGAAGAGGAAGAAGAAGTAGTGAATCAGGGAGATTTCTGTGAACAAATAAACTCTGCAATGAGAAGGATTTTTGGCGTGAATGAGATAGTGTGGGGTGACAAAGCATTAAATAACTGTTTGAGCTCTGCAATAAAAACAAACAAATAATGGCGAAGAAGAGAAAGCAGTAAATATGAAAAATACTCTTACTAATTATGACGCAATATTAATATTTTTTCTTGATTAATTAAAATTTTTGCCCCTTAAATTTTCACATATAACAAATTATGCTTATGAATTTTTAAAGTCGTTAAAAATATTTTTTTGGACTATTGTGATTGTTGGTTTAATGATTTTTTCTTAAATTTTAGTAAAAAATTTAATATAGATGAAAGTTTAGAGTCATAATTTAATACATGTCATAGTTCAAGAGGCATGATTTGATAAATATCAAAAAATTTGGAGAGAATAATTTAGTAGGTAAACAATTATTGAAATAGTAAAATTAAATAAAATTAGATAAAAATTTTTAAGTATAATAATCTTAATAGTTTATGGGACATTTTTAATAACCTTAAAAATTTAAAGGTATAATTTAATATATGTTAAAATTTAAAGGACAAAAATTCTTATTACGCTAACTTTTTTTCTTTAATCGAAATTAAAGACAAACTGAGAAAATGTTAAAAATGATAATTTTCAAAAAAAAAAAAAAAAAAAAAAAAAAGGAAGTAGACATGGGATGATGGGAGGTAGGAGGAGGGACTTTATCGATAACATTAGCGGATTACACGTTTTTAAATTTAATTAATTTGCTGGTTTAGAGCAATGACATTATATGCTTTAAAATAAAGATTTTTAAAATATTTAAAAAAATTAAATTAAAAATACGTTATATTATATATTTTATATTTTTTTTTATTTTTATTTTTTTTTAATTTCAGCTTTATATTTATACAATATTATTTATTGTTATAAATATATTTTATTAATTATTAAGATTTTAATATTTTTTATAAATATTAATATTATATATTTAAAATAAATAATATATATTAAAATTTAAAAAAATATAAATTTTAGTAATATACTTTAAAAAAATTAATGTATGTTATAATATAAAATTTTCAATTAAATTAAAAAAAAATATAATTTTAATTATATATTTTGAAAAATAAAATATGGTCCTGAGTACTCTTACTAATTTTTTTTTTTCTCTTCAAAGAATATAAGAACAAAGTTGCCAAATTAGTATAGTAGTTTTATCGACAAATCAATCATGTTGCAATTTATTCATAATATTTTCAAAAGAATTTACATCATTTTACTATACCATGAAGTTACATAAACAATATTTACACACAATTATATTTATAAAAGTTCTAATTATTAAAATTTAAATACTTTTAATCATTTTAGTTTATTCACTTTAAAAAAATCATTTATATTATATAATTAATATTTTTTTTTGAGATATAAATAAATAATTATATTGACTTTATTATCATTATCACTAATTCACTATTATTATTGAATCACAATAAGCATAGCATTTATTCAATTCCTCAAACAATATGAGATTATTATTATTATTATTATTATTATTATTATTATTATTATTATTATTATTATTATTATTATTATTATTATTATTATTATTATCGAGCTTTTTAACCTACTGTTTTCGGTTAGTATGTCCATATTTACATGTCATGTCATCAAATTTATTAGTCATATTGTGTTTAAATTTATATTTTTTTTCGTATCAATTCATGTTTATATCTTTTTATTGTGGTATGGTATTAAAAAGTTCAGCTCAATTTACTACCTTACAATTACAACTAACTCTCAAATTATTATAACTATTATTGAGAAAGTGCACTAAATAATAGTCATTTAGTCTAATATTATAACCATATACATTTCTATAAATTTTATACAAAAATAATCTTATACCAAAAAATCTAAAATAACCTATAATAATATATATTAAAATTATGCTCCATTAGCTATAAATATAGAGAGCTCTCTATAAATAATTATATTATTTTAGAATTATTTTAATATATTGGATAACTATATGTACAAAAAAGGATGAAAATAATTCTTTTTTTTCTAAAAGAAATTTTATTAAACAAAATATAGGGGAACCCTAGTTCACAAGGCATTATCAAGTTATATGGTTAGAAAAAGTTGAAGAAAAAAACTAATTGAAACATATTCATAATAATTTTAACATCGACTTATAAAAAAAATGGATGATTGCTTTTGTTTTTATTATTTATTTTTTTCAAAAATAAAGTATAAAGACAGTGAAGGTCATTTACTAGACAAACAACATATATATTAAGAATATTAGCCCATATACTTTAAATATCATATTATATATTTCTCTATCTTAAGAATCAGCTTCTGATTCAGGCGGCATGGCCAAATATACCGAAAATCCTTTCTAATATGAATATTAGTTATTAAAGTCAAATTTTAGTTACTAGGACGTATCGAATATCAAACGGAAGAAATATTTTTACTAGTTTTTATTTTATTTATTCATTGATATTAAAAGAATAGGTAGGATTCGTTTTTTTTTTTTTTTGACATAAGTTAGGATTCGAATTTGAATATATGATCAAGAGAAATGTAAAAAAAACTAATAACGCTTAAATATTATAAATTCTAAAAAAGAATAATTACATAAGATATTATTTTTTGTAAAAAAAAATTATATTTTTACATTTAAAATTTTTTTTTTTACATTTTTACAGTTTTCCATAAAAACAACACGAAAACAACAAGAAAACTATATAAAAATAACATGAAAATAACATTTAAATAACATCAAAACAACAGCAAAAAATAACATACAGATAACAAAAAATCAACAACAAATTAACAAGAGTGCAACATAAAAAGATCGTATTTTCTGGAAATAAAATAAAAAAAAAATCGTAAAAGTATTTAAAATTCCGTAAAATCGTATTTTTGTAATTTTTTTGTTATTTTTGTGTATTTGTGAAATAATGCCTTCTAAAAAATAATCTGAAGGACCCTAAGTACGTTCTATGGTCTATGAGATTGTGAGATTATTCATGCTTGTTTGTTTGTTTGTTTTTTAACTTGGTGATTTTTGATGGCAACTGTAGGATGGTTAAGAATGGTTAATGATTTGGCAAATAGTGAACTGGTTGTTGAACAAGAGGAGGAGTGGGGAGAGTATGAATCGGCAGTGACTGAGTTCAAAGAAAAATCACTAGTAAGGAGAGCAGTAATTCGAATGGAAGTTAATATTGGAAAATTCTTCCAAACCGTCTTTAGAAGAATGTGAAAAATTATCCTAAATTGGCAAGTGAATATTTTTGATACTGAAGAGGGAATAGTGCGCTTGTCAGGGTTTCTTTTGCTACTGGAAAGAATGTTAAGACTATCCTAGACAAACAACTGTGAATTTCCAATGGTGGAGTTTTGGTGCTTGAGGAATGGTCTTTAACTGGTAATTGGAAAGATCTAAAATTGGACAAGGTGATGTGTTGGATTAGGATAAGAGGTTTTCTTTTGAAGTCTTTCACCCTCAATAATGTGCAGAGGATGGGAGCTCTGACTGGAGAGGTAGCTGAGGTACGATGGAAACAGGGGTAGGAGCAGCCAAATTTTCAGTGTAAAGCTTGGTTTTTCAGCAAGGGTCGAAGTGTTCTAAGCTAAGGTATGCCCTAGGAAACCCTATACTATGTGATGCTTAAGTTTTGTTAAGTTTAGGGTTATTTTGATGAGTTTAGTTATGTGTTGGTCAATTTCATTTAGGGTTAGTTTCTTTAGGTCTCAATTGATATTCTAAGATTGGTTGCACTGCTTTTGATGATTAATTTTGAGGTTGAGCAAGTTTGAGTTCTAAAAACTCAAACTTGACTCAACAATGGCATGCTAAATTTTATTGTGTTTCTCTTGCTATTTTGGTGTGGAAACTACTTTAGAATGTGTATACAGGTGTTCTGGAGAGTTTGGTTGCATTTGGGGAAGATTTGTTCGAGTTGTGCAATTTTTGGGGTTTGCGGGTGCAAACCGGTCGACCGGTTTTACATGGTCTGTAAAACTGGTTAACCAGTTTACAAGCAGGACCCCCAAAATCGCAACTTTTCCAAATTTGTGCTATTTTCCGAGCTTAGTTTTGTTTCCCTTGGTATTTAGGGTAGCTGTATATTTTATGTATCTTTAAGATTACCCTTAGTTATGAGATAGGGTTTCAGAACGGTTTATTCGAGTTATTTTTCCCAATTGTGTAATGTGACTTAGGACCTCCGTTCAACTCGAGAACTTTCCATTCAAGTCGACCGACACGCTTGAATCTGGAACGAGGTAAGATAGCATAAAGTATGTATATATGAATGAATGTTTATTATTATTTGTTGCACTACTAACACTGAAATGAGTTAGTTTTAAGGGTGTTAGTACAATGTAGGGTATTAGGGTAGTTACATTGTTACCAACATGAGTACCAAGGGTACGGAGTGCATGAGGTACAACACTCAGTAACTCCTAGAAGTACAATAATGGCCCGACCAACACGAGTACGGAGTAGGTACTCTAGTGTATATGGTACAGTGGTCGTACTTTCGTTGAGAACGTTCTTAATCATTTGGTGAGCTTGGTAAATGGGCTTAGGATGGCTTAAACATAAAGCCAGTATCGCATTGCTTATATATATTATGATTATCTTACTGAGTCTGTCGACTCATCAATTTGCTACCTTGTGTAGGTAAGGGTAAAGCAAAGCTTGAGGAGCGGTGAGTTGGGCTTAGGCATGGATTGCACATATCGCGGCAGTGCAACCTGGAGGGTTTCGATCTTGTTATATTTTCAGTTTCATTTTGTGGTTACCCTATAGCTTGTAAAAAAAAAATATTATGTAACTTTATATATTATGCATGTATTTTCAACAGTGGTTTCAAACTTGGGATCTCGACTTATGAGGTTATATAAAAATAGTATAATAAAGTTTATTTCCCAAATTAATATGTTTTTTTTAAATAGGGGCATTACAATAAAGCTCCTCTAAGCAGATATAGTGGACTCTCTCCCTCGTATCTCAATAGCGACAAGTTCATGTAGCTCCTGAACCATGCGACCTATCTCGCCAGTGGACCACGAGCCCTCTTGGTCTACCCTCACAAGAACTTCATCTTTAGATAAAGATGTAGGAATAAAGGTATTGCTTTTTTGAGGTTTTCCTACGAAAACCCCACCTTCATATTTGTACAATTGACTGCCTGAGAGACTGCTCATATGAAAGATAGAAGATATTTTATGCGTGTAGTGAGTGCGATCTAAAAAAGGAGTGTCCTCACACAAGTAATATGCTCAAATTTAACAAAAACAACAATACTAACTCCAATACAGAGCGGAGTGGTTAAGTGTATCAAAGTGACCTAAGGGTTATACAAGAAAATAAACATTAAATCTCTGTGATACACCCAACCACTGCCAACCTTCATTTTGGAGATATTCTGAACTAAATATGCAAATATTCAACAAGTTCTAATCAAAAGTCTGAATATTCAAAGCTCATGGCAAAAGAGATACAAGTATTCAAGTTACAGGCAAGGATTTTCTAGAAAATTTTCATATTTTGCCTTATTTTACTCAAAATTTCATCTTTCCCAATTCGTCCTACTATTTTCATGTAACTTCTATCCTTAAATACCCAAAAGGTATGCGATCATTCAAAAAAAACACATCAACAGAAAGTTTTGTGATAAATACCAACCTTTGATCCAAATGCTTGTTTTCCCGAGTTTGAAACTTTGAAATTCCTTTGGCCTTCGAAAATAGCTTATGGCAAAAGAAAATTCTAAATTCTAAATATTTTGAATGTTAAGAGAAAAACTTCAAATAAAAAATTGGGAATGGAAGGGAAAATAAAGTGAGATTGATTTGTATTTGAGGAAATTAAATACAAATTATCCCTATCCATTAGGATATAAGCATGGGGCAAGAAAATACCAAAGGTCACCCAATCTAACGGTTAGCTTAGAGCATGCCTGCACAAACCCCAAAGGATTTAATGATGTGGCATCTTAGGGAAAATAAAGAAAAAAATGCAGCTGTCTTTTTGAAACCCTCAACAAGACAACCAAAAGTCATCGTCATGTGACAGTAACTCGCCCGCCTCTGATTAATAGTTTCACTATATGAAAAACAGTTTTGAATAGTAAAACTAGGGGCATGTGTTATAGTACGAATTTCTCGCCTAGAAGTACGAGTACATTCTCGTATAAAATTGACATGTGGACCCAGTTCCTGATAGAAAGAATGACATGTTAATAGATATGTAACGCCCTAATGCTAAGGCACGCTACAGTGCTTTTTCAATTATTGTGCAATCTTTGCTAATCAAAGATTTTTCTCGAAAAACGTGTCAATTTAAAACTTTTATGTTAATTATTAAACTTTATAATATAATAAAATATTTACATATATCGGGATCCCATTTTCAAACTTTATAAAATTTACTTTTCAAAATATACATTTATTACAGGTCGCACAGCGACTACCAAAATACAAATCCCCAGATGTCCCGAGACCGAACACTCCAGGTCGCGCTGCTTTGACATGTACAATCTCACCCGAGCTCAGGTCCACTCCTGTTCAGCCTTCGCCTTTCCTTTACCTACACATGAAAGTAGAAACTGTGAGTCGACAGACTCAGTAAGAAATGCATATAACATATCACATAAATTCCGACCTGTAAGTAGGCGCCCATACACCTATCTACGGGGCTTAACGGATGAGCAAGAACGTTCTAACGCATGCTGCGACCATGATATCACTCCTACTAGCACTATAATCGTGCTGTAGGACCGGCACTATGTTCGTGCCGCTATGATAGCATCAATAGCATCCAAAAGTATGATTGGCCATGATATCACTCTTAACCAGTACGATGCTCGTATCTTTGAACCGACACAATGGTTGTGTCGCTATGATAGTACCAAAACATACTTTCCAGGGTGAATAACACTCTTAACCGCATCGATGCTGTCTTCTTTGAACCGACACAATGGTTGTGTCGCCATGATATCACCCAAACACATACAAGGATACACACAGCATGCATATATATCATACATATACATACACCCAGATATTTATATCACACGTTATATTCAGTTCTTACCTGTTTTCCGAATTCAAACGTGCTGGCCGACCTGAACGGAATTCTCGTGCTAGATGGATGCCCTAATCACATTTTGAAACCGGGTAAGTTACATGATTCAAAACCCTAATCCCGGGAAATCCAAAACCAAAACCCTAGGTTCTGCTATGCTCTTAATGGGTTATTCTAACTCTGGAAATGGGGAAACACCCAATCGAGGCATCGAAATGGCAAAAATTGAGAAAATGAAAGGCCCGGGGAACCCTGCCAAAACCGGCTAGCCGGTTTTTGTGGCACTGCAAACCGGCTAGCCGGTTTGCACCAGTATTCCCCAAACTTTTCATTTGTTGCTCAATCTTCCACCAATTGCCATGAAACCTTCCAGAGCTCCTATACAATGCATAAGCAACAAAATCCAGGCAGTATTTCGCAGAACAAACCATCCAAAATCAATTTGCCATTAATGAACAAAGCTTTGCACATAAAACTTAAAGTTGCATAAAACCTATACCAACCATCAAAACCAGCTACAAGAAGCTAATACCAACTCAATTGAACCCTATAAATCGAACCCTAAGCCCACCTAAACCTAACAGCCACCAATTCTCAAATTCACTATTTCAAGCTAACTCAAAACTTGAAGATACACATACTCAAGGGTTTTAGTGTTTACCTTAGTTTGATTCTCCTTGAAATCTTGATAGAAACCACAAATTCAGCAAGAATTCCCCCTGGTTCCTAGCTGGTTCGAAGAGAGAGAGATGAAGAAAAGAGAGCTTCCTTTGAATTTTTGATATTTCCTTTATTTTTTTCCTTTTTCTTCAAATGAGAGAAATGCATTTCCTAGGCATTGATTCAGCCCACAAAGAGGGCAGCTGTCACACCCTCACACAGCCACATAAACCTCAAAGGAAAAAGACTAAAATGCCCCTAATGTAAAATTCTAGGTTATTTTCAACTTAGGGGTAAAATTGTCAAATTTTATAACCCCGCTCAATCCCGATAATTATTTCCTTTTAAAATATTTCCCCCTATGAAATAAGGTTCTAAACTTACCCATGTGATCAATCTAGCCATCCATCGCATTTTCCGTTGTCGCCGAGCAAAAATTGCAAAAATAACATATTACATATATAAGCTAGATAATACCCCTAGAGTTTAATAAAATCTCCGGAATTGAGAAATTATAACTCTAATATTTATTTCTAAATATTGGGATCCATAATTAAAGAAATTTACAAATAATAATAAAATAATAAAAATTAGTGCTAATTGCCTTTACTAATCCAAATTACTAAAGCGGTCATTACAATTATCCCCCCGTTAATAGGATTTCGTCCTCGAAATCTAATCTGAATAGCTCTGGATGTTGAGTCCTCATATCCGACTCCAATTCCCAGGTGACTTCTTCCACCTTACTATTCCTCCAGAGCATCTTAACCAGTTCAATAGTCTTGTTCCGAAGAACTTTTTCCTTTTTATCCAAAATCTGTACAGGTTGTTCCTCATAGAATAAATCTGGTTTCAGTTCAAGGGCTTCATAACTCAAGACATGAGTCGGGTCTGATATGTATTTCCTCAACATAGATATGTGAAATACGTCATGAACAGCCGATAACGCTGCTAGCCGATATGCTATCTGCCCGACCTTCTCGAGTATCTGAAATGGCCCAATGAACCTAGGGTTTAACTTACCCTTCTTCCTGAAGCGTCTAATACCCTTCATTGGTGAAACCCGCAGGACAACATGTTCTCCTGCCTGAAATGTAACATCTCTACGCTTCGGATCAGCATAACTTTTCTGCCTGCTTTGAGAAGCAAGCATCCGAGCCTTGATTTTATCAATAGCTTCATTGGTCCTCTGCGCTAACTCTGGACCCAGGTACTTCCTTTCTCCTGTCTCGTCCCAATGAATAGGAGAACGACATTTTCTACCATATAACATCTCATAGGGAGCCATCCCTATTGTACTTTGATAGCTGTTGTTGTAGGAGAATTCAATCAAAGGCAAGTACTTACTCCATGAACCCTCAAAGTCCATGACACAGGCTCGCAGTAGGTCTTCTAAAATCTGGATAGTTCTTTCTGACTGGCCATCAGTCTGAGGGTGAAAGGCTGTGCTAAACTTAAACTTGGTACCCATAGCCTTCTGAAGACTCACCCAAAACTTCGATGTGAACATTGGATCCCTATCTGATACAATAGATTTAGGGGCTCCATGGAGACGAACTATCTCCTTCACATACAATTCAGCATACTGATCCACTGAATAGGTAACTTTCACTGGTAGAAAGTGAGCCGACTTTGTGAATCTGTCCACGATGACCCATACTGAATCATACATCCCCGTAGTTCTAGGCAAACCAGTTACAAAGTCCATTGAATTTTTGAAATCTTGATAGAAACCACAAATTCAGCAAGAATTCCCCCTGGTTCCTAGCTGGTTCGAAGAGAGAGAGATGAAGAAAAGAGAGCTTCCTTTGAATTTTTGATATTTCCTTTATTTTTTTCCTTTTTCTTCAAATGAGAGAAATGCATTTCCTATGCATTGATTCAGCCCACAAAGAGGGCAGCTGTCACACCCTCACACAGCCACATAAACCTCAAAGGAAAAAGACTAAAATGCCCCTAATGTAAAATTCTAGGTTATTTTCAACTTAGGGGTAAAATTGTCAAATTTTATAACCCCGCTCAATCCGGATAATTATTTCCTTTTAAAATATTTCCCCCTATGAAATAAGGTTCTAAACTTACCCATGTGATCAATCTAGGCATCCATCGCATTTTCCGTTGTCGCCGAGCAAAAATTACAAAAATAACATATTACATATATAAGCTAGATAATACCCCTAGAGTTTAATAAAATCTCCGGAATTGAGAAATTATAACTCTAATATTTATTTCTAAATATTGGGATCCATAATTAAAGAAATTTACAAATAATAATAAAATAATAAAAATTAGTGCTAATTGCCTTTACTAATCCAAATTACTAAAGCGGTCATTACAAGATAGCTCTGTTGGATTTTATACCCTAAATAAAACTCATTTCAATATAATCAGATTTACTTATTAATATAGATCAGAAATAACATTTAATGTTGCATGGTTCACATGATTTATTTCATGATTATATGTACATAATGTATGAATTCATCTGAAACCCTTTTCACATACTTGATCCTGTTTATTGTGCCGTCAACACATTAGAAAGTAAACATGACTATGTGAATAAAGTTTCCTAGATTGATCAGACATAGGGTTTTACTGATATGATAATCTACAACAAGAGTTTACTTGCATTTGGAGAAATGCTATGTTCTTTCCAGAGCATTGGTTAAAGTAAAGCTCAGGTTGGATGCATGGAGTATGCATCGGAAGGGACCGATATTGAACTTTGACTTAGATTTATTAAACTTACCGTAATATCTATTCAAGTCAATATCGCCTAGTTGATCCTAGATCAAATGATCTTAATCCTGATATGATTAGGCTCAATCTCGAGAGGCTATTCGTGTTATTTGATTTGTTAGTTAAGCTTACTTTTAGGTCAGGGTGATACGTACATTTTGGGAACACGGTAGTGCAATTGAGTGGGAGCGCTATCATAAACATGGAATCTATAGCTTCTATCTGGCGAATAGTAAGTAAAGGATGATCTCCTTCGAGCTTGACCAAACGAACATAAATGGTGGAGTACTCATTTCACATAAGCTGAAATATCATTTATACGGGGTCAAGTGTTTTAAGAATAAAATACATAGTAGGGTGTTACGGTAATCTAATCCCTTTACAGTGTAGATCATTCATATAGAGGATCATTGATCACATTAGGATTATAACAATGGATAACTAATGATGTGTCTATATGGTGGAACATGTAGAGCATTCTATATAACTGAGAGTGCAATTCTAAGTTCTATGCGTGGATTCAACGAAGAATTAATAAGTTAGTGAATTTTAGTAATAAATTCTTGATCTACTTATTGGAAGCTCGGTTATATAAACCCATGGTCCCCGCACTAGTTGAGATAATATTGCTTGTAAGACTCATGTAATTGGTTTTGATTAATCAATTATAATTCTCAAATTAGACTATGTCTATTTGTGAATTTTTCACTAAGTAAGGGCGAAATTGTAAAGAAAGAGTTTTAGGGGCATATTTGTTAATTATGATACTTTGTATGGTTCAATTAATAAATATGATAAATGACAATATTATTTAATAATTATTTATAGTTATTAAATAGTTAGAATTGGCATTTAAATGGTTGAATTTGAAAATTGGCGTTTTTGAGAAAATCAGATGCAGAATTGAGAAAACTGCAAAATCCAAGTAAGGCCCATTACTGTACATGGCCGGCCACTTGGTTTAAATTTTTAAACTAATATTTTCATTATTTTAATGCCAAATAATTCAAACCTAACCCTAGTGGAATGCTATAAATAGATAGTGAAGGCTTCAGAAAAATTACACAGTAAAATTTTCTACTTTTTCATTTAGAAAAAACTGAGCCTTCTCTGTAACACCCTAACTACCTTAGGCGTATTACGTGATTTTTAAACGTACTGTGCAGCTCGTTGCTAATCAACGAGGTTTATGGAAAAACGTGATTAATTAAAATTTTGCTTTTTAATTAAACTTATAAACCATATTACAAAAGACTCGGGATCCCGATTATAAAATTATTTACAAAAAGATTTAGCTGTTTAACCATTACATAAAAATAAAAGTCGTCTAACGACCAGTTACAAAAATTTCAGCCTTGCTGTCCCGAGGATCGTACGCTCCAGGCCTAACCGCCCCGACATGTACAATCTCATAAGCTCGCTCACGGTCCATCAGCTACAGCCTTGCCTTTACCTACACATGAACGTAAACTGTGAGTCGACAGACTCAGTAAGAAAAGCATAATAATATCATACATAATTCTAACTGCCGTGTCCAACACGATACTGAGTCCCGCTTGCCATGTCCAACATGGTACCGAGCCACTTCTTGCCATGTCCAACATGGTGCGAGTTACGAACGTTCATAGGGACGGTACTATTGACACGTAACAACTTTGATCGGTCGAGCCGGTCATACTCATTTCTTGGTCATACTCCGGCTGTACCGACGTGTTACTATATCCTCCCGATCGGTCGAGCCGGTCATACTCATTCTTGGTCATACTCGGCACTGCAGACGGGATACGTCAATAGCACGGAACCACCAACCAAGTGTCGGCTGATCGGTCAAGCCCGGTCATACTCATTCTTGGTCATACTCCGGCACTCGTACCGACGTGACAGGGTTGGATGGTTCGAAGCCAACATACAACTAATGTAATCTAATAGGCTTCCTACATGCACGCGAAACATGTAATCTACATATGCATACTGTTATACTAATCTTACTGGATTAGATTTCGAGTGTGCCGGTCAACTGACCGGAACCGAAGCCGAGCGGCGGATTCGGCTCCTAAACCATAAAAATCACAACGCTATAAGTGACACGCTAAATCACTTCCCGGGGACTTAAACTAGGAACTAAAAGTTTCCCTATCGATAAAAAGCATGGCAATACCCCCTAAAACATAAAAACGAGGAAAACTAGGGTCCCTGAATTTTCCCCAACCGGTAGACCGGTTGCCCAACCGAATTCCGGTTGGAAAATTCAGAACCCTCATCCGAATTCGGATGCACAACCGAATTCGGTTCCTCGCGAGCAACAAACCCAAATTTTCATAACTCGACCAATTCAACCCCAAATTGATCCAAACTTTCCAGACCTGTTCTATACCTTCCCTAGAACATTTCTAAGGCCTCAAACTAACCCAAAAATCACAGATTCAAAAATCACCATGTGAGCTCCAAGCTTTGAGTAAAAACTCAAACTTGGCTAAAGCTCACTCACAAGCCTCAAGCTAGCTTAGAATCACAATAATCAAGCATAGAAACACTGCAGAAAACAAAACCTAGTTCATGCAACAACTACAGCCACCAATTTCTCAATTTTTACTTTGAAAACCAAACTTTTGCATAAGAAAATTCTAGCATGCTCAACCTAGGAATCATACACCACAAGTAGCTTAATTAACATCTAAAAATCATGATTTAAACCTCAGAAATCAACAATCAAACTCAGCAGCAACAACATTCAAATTAACATGCATTAACTCATTTTTTATCAAAAATTCCAAGAAGACCAAGAAGGACAAGTAAGAGATACATACCACAATCAAGAGTTCCTAAAAAGTGATGAATCAAGCTTGAAAAACCCAGCCTTTGAATCCCCAATACCCAGCCGAAAAAGAGAGAGAGCTTTGAGTGTGTGAGTTTTGAAATTTTCTTTCTAATTTGACTAAGTGTGGATTTTAAGAGAAAAAGAGATTATAAGGCATTTACCATATTATTTCAGCCAACTAAAATAAACAAATAACATTTATTTTCCATTTCATAAAATCACAAAAGACAAAATACTAATGGGGCAAAAAGACCATTTTGCCCCTCCACCATAAAATCACATAAATCATACTAAAGGGGTATTTTTGGGAAATTCTAAATTCCCGGCCATTCCCGACATTCCCAATGTCTAAAACCCGTCCCCAAACTAGTAGCATACTAAGTTGTGATTTCTACTGAGCCAAACGCCGAGTTCCAAAATACCGGACACCGGAAATGCAAAATATGCAAGCTACTGAATAACATAAATAACAGTATAATAAATTATTTAAATAGCTATAAATAATTTCATAATTAATCAAAAACAACAGCTAATTTCCAAATTAACTAAGCGGGCTTTACATTCTCTCTCCCTATCTTTGGCCGAACCCACTCTCTCTCTCTTCCTCATTGAGATTTCGAAATTCTTAGTGTAAGAGTAGTGCCCACACACAGCAAGTGATACATCAATCATAGTGAGGAAGATCGTGAAGAAAGACTTTCAGCAAGAAGGAGGTTTCAGCATCAAAGATTCAGAGAAAGAGATCCAGGTTCAGATATTGATAATGCTCTGCTACAGAAAGGAATCAAGGGCTAGATATCTGAACGGAAGGAGTCATTTAATTCCGCTGCACCCAATGTAAGGTTTCCTAAACTTTATACGTGTTTATTTCATCGTTTTAGAAAGTTCATATTTAGGGTGTTAATAAACATACTTGTGAGTAGATCTAAGATCCTGGTAAAATAATTTCCAACAAGCTCCTATAGAGTTAGCTTCACTTGATATGAACTTGCAAGACGATACAATCGAGATAGGGTCTAATCGCATATTATGCATCACATAGTCAACAGTAAGCAAAACCAAGAGGAATTGATATTGATCACACATATATTGATTATATGTGATGACCAAGTAGACCTCTATTGAGACTAGTGAAGATCGCTTCTTTACATAGGATTAGTCTGAATGACCAATGTATTCGACGACTTGTTAGGGACTCGCATGTTCCACGTTGTCAACGCATGGATATCCATTTATGCGATCAAAGGTGAACGCAGACATCCAAATGATAAGCCCAAAGGCCAACCTACAAGTACAAATACCATACAGCATGTGAGCTCGTGCGTTGGAATATAAACAGGAAACTCACGGCTTACCAAGTCGCATATGTTGTTGTACTTAATACAAGAACGGATTAAAACATCATTCATTTACTCTTTAAACATTTACTTTAATTAATATTGTTATTTAATGTAAAAATGGTTTTGGAAACAATCAGTTGAGTAATCTAAAAGACACTTGCTTTCTATGTAAAGGAGTGATCCAAATTAAATAAAGAAAGCTAAAATCTTTGTAACAGTGAACTAACTAGACCGAGCTCTAACTGAACTACTATAATTTTTTTGTCTTCTCTTTATTTTATGCTTTTATTTTGTCTGTTTAGTAGCCAATAATTTGAGTACTTGCTACTTTAAGTGAGTACTCTTACGTCTTTGATTAAGTGTTCTTATTTACTTTGAATACTCACACGAATTTGGTGTTGTCTAAATTCCTCCTACAACAATATAATTTTTATAGTTAATGGATTTTCTAATAAAAAAATAGTTAATTTTTTAAATAGCTTAATTAATTTTAAAATGTTGAATTTCTTTTATAATTTTTTTAATCATTCAAAATAATTCTTTATAAGATTTAAATTAATTTCAAAAGATTTACCGAAAAAAATATTCAATCTTTCTCATTTTTAATTTGAGGGAATACGATTTGACAGTTGTCAAAATTTAGGGGACAAAATTACTAATTTATAAAGGTAGATCAACATTCAAACAGAATAATGAGACAAAACTTAACTGAATGACTAAATTTTTATAAATATGAAAATTTATGAGCAATTTTCAATAACCCGTATATTTTAGGGGATAAAATTAAATAGTGTCAAAAGTTTAAGGGATAAAATTACTAATTATTTTAAATTTTTTTATCAAATAAAATTAATTATATAAAAATAAACAATATTTTACAAAATAAATATTGATTTTACACAATTTTTATATTTTATATGATTTTAACACGACATTAAATATGTATTCTTTAGACAAAAATACTTATTAATTTAGCAAATATACATTATAAATTAACAAATTTCCATACCCAACCAAACACATAAAACTAATATTGCTAGGAATACAAAGCATAACCAATCATATTACCCCTTCAACTTTCCTTGTAAAGTGAAAAATTTGAACTCCTCATACCAAATAAAAAGTTAAGGGAAATTCTATAATATACCCCCTTAAAATGGATATATTGATGTACCTTTATTTTTTTTAGCACCCGAAATAATTTTTTAGTCAAATTTTTTCTCATGGTCATGTACTTTATAGTTATTTAAGACATCCTGCAAAATTTTAAGAAATTTGGAAAAGTTTAACACGTCGAAAAATACATTTAAACAGTGTGTTGCACACGTGACTATTTTATTTTATACGCGTGTAAAATAAACTGTTTGAACATTATTTTCTATATTGTAAATTATTCTGAATTTCTCAAAATTTTGTAAGTTATCTTAAATAGCTATAACGTACATGAATATGAAAAAAAATTAGACTAAAAAATTCTTCTGAATGCTGAAACAGGTCAAGGGTACATCAGTACATCCCTTTTAAGGGGGTGCACTGTAGAATCACCCAAAAGTTAATTGTATTGGATTTTCAATCTATATTAAATTGGCGTAGAATTGTAACACTTTTTTTTTTAATTTGAATTAAAAAAATAATCATAAACTATTTATTGTTAATAAATGTAATCATACTATAAATTAGTTATTATTGTAAATAGTATAAATATAAATTTTTTTAAACAAAATATATTTATTTGATATCAGTGTGTATTATTAAAATTATTGTACTAAAACTAATATAAATCATAAACTAAACAAAGAAAAAACATTTGTCAATTATTAACATGACCACTAGAGACTAGGGCTGTACAAAAATTTTCGTAAACCGCCCAACCCGAATAACCCGACTAAACCAAACCGACAAAACCGAAAAAAAATACAAACCGACATAACTTGACAAAATTCTAAACCGCCCAATCTGTAAATTGGGCGGGTTGAATTTTGACCCAAACCGCCCAATGAACCCGCCCAAACCGATTTAACCCGATTAAGAGTTTTTTTTTTTTTTTTTTATATATATATATTATATATTATATAATATATAATAATATATAATATATATTAAAAAAAACCCAATACCTAAATTGAATTTAGATTTGGAATATTATGTATTTAATGTTATTAATTTTTATTTTAGTTGAATCTGAAAAAAAAAAAAAAAAAAAAAAAAAACCATCCTAATTCGGTTTGGGCGGGTTAACCCGCCCAACCCGCCCAACCCGTCGGTCGGGTCCAGAATTTTTTTTTTTTAAATTGGGCAGTTTGCATGCAGAATTTTATAACCCGATCTTTATGTCGGGTTGGAAAATATATAGTATAAACCGACTAAACCGACCGATGTACAGCCCTACTAGAGACCAGGTTACCTTTATTAGTTATAAACTTATACCGATATAGCATAGCATAGGAGGATGTTGTACTTACCCAGTAACTACTTTTTCCCTATTATTGTAAAGTAATAAATACGTGATATTTGCTAAAGGACCACTAGAGTGAGTGAGTGACACCCTGAGACGTGTTATATTATATAAATGAACACATCGACTATTTGAATGAACTTCAAATGTATATAATATAATAGTCAAACAAGTTGTATACATTATGAAATTAACTTATTGCTATATAATTGAAAAAGATCAAGATACCAACTCTGAATTAGGGTCACAGACTCACCATTCCATCCAATCACTAACAATTCAAGTGGCTCTTGTCACTTCATCGTATATAATGTCCTTCTAATTAATATATTTAACATTATTAATATAATAATTAGTAATAATGTATATTAGTTAGTCGTATTAGATAACAACATTTTATAGATTACTTGTTTCACTCCAACTCAAATTAAAATATTCATACAATTATACAAGATAGCACTCACATTATAGGCGTTATAGGCTTTTTGTGGTAAAATCCCCTATATTTTTATTTTACTTGCACTTAATTCTTAAAATTTATTTTTTGACAGTAAAACTTTCAAAATCACAATATTGTTAGCAATTTATGTTAGAATATATAAAACACTCAAGAAATATAAATATTATAAATCTAAATATATTCTAAAAGTGCTTTAATATAGAAAACTCTAAATCACAAATCTATATAGTATTTGCTAAATTAAAGAAGAAGATGATAAAAGATGAGCGGAAACACTACTCAGAAGCCATTGTTGGAGATTGCAGAGAAAGTTTTGATCTTCAAAGAATACACTATTTTCTAAAGTACTTTCAGTTTCCAACCAAATTTAGCTGTAAGTGTCATGTTGGATTATCTATGTAAACACAGTGTACATGTGGCACAATTTTATTGGTCCACATAAAAATATATTTTCTTAAAAAAATTAAAAAAAATCATTAAACAAATAGTTTTTTTTTTCCCTAAAATATCATATTTTTCATACATTTTTTTTTAAGTTTTCATTCTTCTTCTTCTTCTTCCTTCTTCTTCTTTCAGTCACAACTATCACCACTACCACCATCCATAGCCACTGAAACTACCACCTACCACTTCTAAAATCACCACCACTTACTGGGTACCGTAACCACCACCACTGCCTATTTTCAAATCCAAATCACAAAAAAAAAAAAAAAAAAAAAACAAAACAAAACAAACAAATCACCACCCACCACAACCCATTTTTCAAATCCAAATCATAAAAAAAACACAACAAAACAAAACTCAAACTAATTTGAACAAATCCAAATCCAACAAATAAACAAACACACACATATACATATATACACGCAGTGACGGACCCAGAATTTTTTATCAGTGGGGGCTTAATTATTATAAAAATATTTATTATTTACTTTACATTAAAATTATAATTATTTTGTAAGGACTTTTTACTATTTTGTTGTATAATTATTTAATTAAATAGAAGATATTTAATTTTTTTTAACACTATTTTTTTTTTACTAGGGGCTATAGCCCCCACACTTTCTTTACTGCGTCCGTCTCTGTATACACGCAAAATCTCAGCTCCGAAACTCATAAAACCCTAAATTTATTTTCCCACAACTATTACCTTTTCTCATATCTAAATCCAAAGAACACAAAAATATCCAAATAGGGATATGTATACACA
Source organism: Cannabis sativa (assembly GCF_029168945.1). NCBI lineage: Eukaryota > Viridiplantae > Streptophyta > Magnoliopsida > Rosales > Cannabaceae > Cannabis > Cannabis sativa. Next base: position 47,736,817 of record NC_083603.1, read on the forward strand.
GAAATATTAACAGCAAAGATTGCAAAAAAATAATGAAAAACTCTAGATCGAGAGAGTGAGAAAGGTGATCGATATTAAGGGAGAGAGGAGATCGATCAGGGCTGAGAGAGAGAATTTGGGCTAACCGACTAAGAGATCGACGGTTCTACGTAGTGGTCCTCGGTGGTTCTACGCAGTGGTTGAGATCGATCGATTCTATGTGGTGGTTCTCGGTGACTGCACCTAGGTCGGTGGTCTTCAGCAACGGCTCTGGCTTGGTGTGTTGGAAATTATTTTACCAGGATCTTAGATCTACTCACAAGTATGTTGATTAACACCCTAAATATAAACTTTCTACAACGATGAAATAAACACATATAAAGTTTAGGAAACCTTACATTGGGTGCAGCGGAACATAATGACTCCTTCCGTTCAGATATCTAGCCCTTGATTCCTTTCTGTAGCAGAGCATTATCAATATCTGAACCTGGATCTCTTTCTCTGAATCTTTGATGCTGAAACTCCTTCTTGCTGAAAGTCTTTCTTCACGATCTTCCTCACTATGATTGAGGTATCACTTGCTGTGTGTGGGCACTACTCTCACACTAAGATTTTCGAAATCTCAATGAGGAAGAGAGAGAGAGTGGGTTTGGCCAAAGATAGGGAGAGAGAAGGCTCAGTTTTTTCTAAATGAAAAAGTAGAAAATTTAAGTGTAAATTTCCTGAAGCCTTCACTATCTATTTATAGCATTCCACTAGGGTTAGGTTTGAATTATTTGGCATTAAAATAATGAAAATATCAGTTTAAATTGCCTACAAAAGTGGTCGGCCCTATACAAGTGGATTTGGGCCTCACTTTTTGCAATTTTGCAGTTTTACCTTTTCTGCATCTGATTTTCTCAAAAACGCCAATTTTCAAATTCAACCATTTAAATGCCAATTCTAACTATTTAATAACTATAAATAATTATTAAATAATATTGTCATTTATCATATTTATTAATTGAACCATACAAAGTATCATAATTAACAAATATGCCCCTAAAACTCTTTCTTTACAATTTCGCCCTTACTTATTAGTGAAAAATTCACAAATAGACATAGTCTAATTTGAGAATTATAATTGATTAATCAAAACCAATTACATGAGTCTTACAAGCAATATTATCTCAACTAGTGCGGGGACCATGGGTCTATATAACCGAGCTTCCAATAAGTAGATCAAGAATTTGGCACTAAAATTCACTAACTTATTAATTCTTCGTTGAAGCCACACATAGAACTTAGAATTGCACTCTCAGTATATAGAATGCTCTATATGTTCCACCATATAGATGCATCATTAGTTATCCATTGTTATAATCCTAATGTGATCAATGATCCTCTATATGAATAATCTACACTGTAAAGGGATTAGATTACCGTAACACCCTACTATGTATTTTATCCTTAAAACACTTGGCCCCGTATAAATGATATTTCAGCTTATGTGAAATGAGTACTCCACCATTTATGTTCGTTTGGTCAAGCTCGAAGGAGATCATCCTTTACTTACTATTCGCCAGATAGAAGCTATAGATTCCATGTTTATGCTAGCACTCCCACTCAATTGCACTACCGTGTTCCCAAAATGTACGTATCACCCTGACCTAAAAGTAGGCTTAACTAACAAATCAAAGAACACGAATAGCCTTTCAAGATTGAGCCTAATCATAACAGGATTAAGATCATTTGATCTAAGATCAACTAGGAGATATTGACTTGAATAGATATTACGATAAGTTTAATAAATCTAAGTCAAAGTTCAATATCGGTCCCTTCCGATGCATACTCCATGCATCCAACCTGAGCTTTACTTTAACCAATGCTCTGGAAAGAACATAGCACTTCTCCAAATGCAAGTAAACTCTGTTGTAGATTATCATATCAGTAAAACCCTATGTCTGATAAATCTAGGAAACTTTATTCACATAGTCATGTTTACTTTCCAATGTGTTGACGGCACAATAAACAGGATCAAGTATGTGAAAAGGGTTTCAGATGAATTCATACATTATGTACATATAATCATGAAATAAATCATGTGAACCATGCAACATTAAATGTTATTTCTGATCTATATTAATAAGTAAATCTGATTATATTGAAATGAGTTTTATTTAGGGCATAAAACCCAACATGGTGGTCCTCGGCAACGGCTTGAGCTCGGTGGTCCTCGGCAATGGCGTCGCACCTGGTACCTACATCCATTCCAGAGAGAAAGAAAGAAGAAGGGTACGAGAAAATGAAAAAGAAAGAATAGGAAAAAAATTATGATTTTTGTTATTTTAATTTTTTAAAAAATATTTTTAAATTTTTAATGATTTTTTTTAAAATACATATTTATGCGGACCAATAAAATTATGCCACGTGTACATTGTGTCCGCATGGATAATCTAACAAGACACTTAACAACTAAATTTGAATAAAAACTCTAAATTGCTAACGGTATCATGATTTTGGGGGTTTTGCCGCAATTAACCCAACCTACTTTAAAATCTAGATTCTTTAAAATATTTCTAAATTAAAACTACGCTACATCAGATGTTCTACACTCTATGTTTATTTTAAAATTTCTTTAAAATTCACTATTCATATTCTATATCTATAAAATATTATTTATTACTCTAAACATATTTTATTAATTGTTTGGGATTTTTATTATTCTTTTTATATATATAGTAATATATGTAAATATTAATATTATATATTTGATATGAATAAAATATATTAAAATTTGAAAGAAAAAAAAAGAGTGAAATTTTATTGATATGTTTTAAAGAAAATGGTGTATGGTATAATATAAAGTTTAAGGTAAAATGAAAAAAAAAAAATATATGATTTTAATAAAGTATTTTAAAGAATAGAGTAAAGGAGTTGAACTCAATGTCTTTCCTTGGTTTTTTATTTTTATCAAAAATCCTTCCAACTTTATATATTGTACAAATAAAATTCACATATATGAAATGCATTTTACTTTAGTTTTCAATTCCATGAATCTCATAAATCTCGCAAAATTTTTATATTTTTACCGATCTAGTATTTTTTTTTTTTTTTTTTGAGTTTTTGACAGCTAAATCTTCACTTGCACTTAATCCTCTAAGTTTAAATTTTGGCCGTAAAATTTTCCAAACTACTGAACTGTTAGCAAAATTAAGGTGTCATCCGGTTAACTGCTACCATAGACTGCTTATGTGTACACTCTTATACACGTGACTCTTTTATATTGGTACACCTAATATTATTATTTTTGAATTTATTTTAAAATTAACTAAAATTATATCAATAAAATATAAAATATTTAAAAAATAAAATTAAAATGTTATAAATTTTGAAATAAGCTTTTATAATTTTTAGATAATAATATTAAGCGTACCAATATAAATGTGTCATATGTACAAGAGTATACACATAAGCAGTCCATGTTGGCAGATAACTGTGAAAAATAGATGACACCTTAAATTTGTTAACAATTCAGTAGTTTGGAGGGCTTTACCAATAAAATTTGAGCTTGGAAGGTTAAGTGCAAGTGAAATAATAGTTAAGAGGGTTTAGCCACAAGAAATCTTGTTTTATTACGGATTTTTTTTTTTTAATAAAAGTATGGAGTGTTATTTTTATGTTATTTTCCTTGCTGATACGGGAAAATAGCGTAATTTTTTTTACAATATATAATACAAAGTGTTGTTTTTTCGTTGTTTCATAATATTATTTTCACATTGCTGCTACGGGGAAGCAACGTTTTTCTTAGAAAAAAAAAATGAAAACCTGTAAGAAAAAATAGAATTCGTAAAAATGTAAATAAATAAAAAAAAATTATCCATAAAAATATATATATATATTTATATATATAAAAAAAACTTTCAATTTTAAGAGTATCGCGTAAACTTTCCTAAAATTTATGTAGATAATATTTAATATAAGGATGTTCATCCAATCCAATATGCACTATTTTACTCATAGTGCCTTTGATTCGCATTACGTGTGGACTTCATATTTTGGATCAAATATCCAATCCGCATAATGACTCAAAGCCAATCCAATTCTCTAAAGTGTGGATTAGATTGGTTATTTTGGATTGATTATTTTTTTAATATTAAATTATTTAATATTTATTAAAAATATATTTTTTTTCACATAACTTACAACAAAATAAAAAAAATTATTGTAGTGTTATTTTTTTCTATAACGAATTAAAATATATAAAATAAAAAATAACAAATTCAAAGAAACAAAAAAAAAATTGTATGTATAAAGAAATGTTTAATTTTGTTTTAGATTATATTTTCCTTATAAATAAGAATGAAATATACATTTGAGCTACTAAGTTTTGAAATATATTTGTATCATTAGATTTTTAAAATTAGTATTTTTTACATTAAAATATTTATTGCATATATAATTTTTTAAAAATATATAAAAACATGTGTGAATTAGATTGAATCAGTTACTTTTGCGTGTCAATCAACATTCAATCCGCTCTTGTACTAATCTGCACAAATATGGCCAAAGAATGTTTCTAATAGTGACAAAATGTGGTTTGATTATTCCTTGTAAATAGTCACTACTACAATATTAGCCTTTAGAGGCAGTTTTTTCAACCCCATTTATAAAAAGGGAAGCTAAAGGGTGTGAAAATACCCGCTATGTTCGAAATTGACATTTAGAGGCAGTTTTTTGATAAAAACCGTAGGTATAAAATTGCATTATACCATTTAGAGGCGGTTGGAAATTAATTATTATTTTTTTTTTTCTGAACTACCATATGGCGTCGGTTCCTGCATAGGAACCGACGGCATAGGGTACACAGTCTGCTGACACGTGTACCCTATGTCGTCGGTTCCTATGAAGGAACCGACGCCATAGGGTCGTTCAGAGTATATGTTTGTTCGACCTTTCTTCTTCCTTCCCACTTCACTCAGCAACCCAGAAACCAGAAACCAGAGAGCAATATTACCCAGCCAAACCCTCGCCGCAGCCCCCTCTTCACCACCATATCTCCCCCATTTCTTAACCTTTTCAGCCCATTTTTTTTTTTAAAATCCTCCATTTTCGATACTTAATAACATACACCTAAAAAGTTTTGATTTTTTACCCTCTTTAAGTGTCATCCGAACCCAAATAGTAAACTTTGGGTTTGAAATCCGGCCACCCATTTTTCTTGAGAAATTGTTCAATCTCAACCTCGTTTAAGGTATAAATATTGCTTCTATTCTTTTTGTATTATGTATATTGTTTTATTTTTTGTTTTTGTAAATTATTATTTGAGTTTTTTTATTTTATTAGTAATATTATTGTGTTTTATGTGTATTGGAAGCTGGGATTTTTTACGGTGGTCGTCGGATTGCGGTTATTAGGTAATAATTTATACCTCAATGTATAGTATATATATGTATTTGTATATTTTATTGAATATTTGTATATAATGTGTGTATATTTTTTATGTGTTTTATGTGTATAGTGCCGGAATTTTTTACGGTGGTCGTCGGATTGCGGTTATTAGGTAATAATTTATACCTCAATGTATAGTATATATGTATTTGTATATTTTATTGAATATTTGTATATATTCAATAAAAATCCCGGCACTATACACATAAAACACAATAATATTACTAATAAAATAAAAAAACTCAAATAATAATTTACAAAAACAAAAAATAAATCAATATACATAATACAAAAAGAATAGAAGCAATATTTATACCTTAAACGAGGTTGAGATTGAACAATTTCTCAAGAAAAATGGGTGGCCGGATTTCAAACCTAAAGTTTACTATTTGGGTTCGGATGACACTTAAAGAGGGTAAAAAATCAAAACTTTTTAGGTGTATGTTATTAAGTATCGAAAATGGAGGATTTTAAAAAAAAATGGGCTGAAAAGGTTAAGAAATGGGGGAGATATGGTGGTGAAGAGGGGGCTGCGGCGAGGGTTTGGCTGGGTAATATTGCTCTCTGGTTTCTGGTTTCTGGGTTGCTGAGTGAAGTGGGAAGGAAGAAGAAAGGTCGAACAAACATATACTCTGAACGACCTTATGGCGTCGGTTCCTATGCAGACTGTGTACACGTGTCAGCAGACTGTGTACCCTATGTCGTCGGTTCCTATGCAGGAACCGACGCCATATGGTAGTTTAGAAAAAAAATAATAATTAATTTCCAACCGCATCTAAATGGTATAATGCAATTTTATATCTACGATTTTTATCAAAAAATCGCCTCTAAATGTCAATTTCGAACATAGCGGGTATTTTCACACTCTTTAGCTTCCCTTTTTATAAATGGGATTGAAAAAACTGCCTCTAAAGATTAATATTGTAGTAGTAATCTTTTAGATAAGAGACGGAAATTTACGAATTAATACTATACCATGCTCTTAATGTTTCTTTAATATGTGTCGGTCGACGGAGTAGATAAGAGACGGCACCAAAGGTCAAGACTAAACATGACCTTTTAAAACGTTTTCATATATATAAACATTTATTATTTATATATTGTTGTGGCACTCTTCCAGTTATCGTTTATAATTATATGTACTTTTACTTTATATTATTTACGACTAAAAGGCACTATACGTATGTGTATATATATAACTATAAATATATAACCTAGAAAAACACATCCACAAATTCTACGTGACCAAGGGATTAATATTATTATAGATATAAGCATTAGGGTTTATAACAGCCATTCGTTTATAACAATAGGGTCAATATAATGGCATTCTTCATATATATAATAAACTTTTGTAAGCTAAACTACAAATATTGTTACTACTTTTTTTCCCTTTTGAAAAAAAAATAAATAAATAAATTACTCATTTTTCTTTTCCGCCACTTCCACTATCAAAGAACGTTAAATATGAACTAATATATGACCAGACTTAATTATATATATAATAATGGCGCACGTAGAAACTTTTGAAAAAATGTTTGTTTTTAAAAAATATTAAAAGAAGAAGAGGAAAAATGCTTCCGTACCTTACATTATCTTAATTATTTTATTGAATTTTTTTATGCATTATATTTATATATTTTTATATATAAGTTTCATATATATCCAAAAAGTGGAGCAGTTGTGTACTGTGTACATCCATGTACATGCATGTAATTGTTATATTATTTATAATAATATAATATATAGATTAAATATGTGTAATAAACTAATAATATGTAACATATGACTATATTAGTTGTCATCTTTTTGTAACATTTGGGGAGTTGTTACTATGAGTAACCTCCACCATTATCACCAACATTAAGAGTGTAAAAGATGTTACACACCTTTATTTGAAATTCTTAATACTATAGGAGTTATGGTGTGTGTAAGAGTTACATTTGAGTCCATAACATCTATAGGGGTTATGAGTTTGAATTTCAAATGGTGATATCCTAAACACTATATAAAGAGGTCTAAGGTGCTCATTTTGGAGATGAAGTTTTCTATCAAGAAAGCACTTTGCTAGAAAACCCTAAGGCTTGATAATTCCCAAAGCTATTTCCTAGAGAGTTCCCTTAGTGCTTAGAGATAGGGGGAAATAAGCTTTTGGACAAAGGTGTAATACCTTGTTCAAGTCATGGTGATCCCCACTATTCTACACTCAAGGTTGTGAGTGAGTATATATATATTATTCTCTTGTTATATATATATTATTCTCTTGTTATATATATATTATTTTATATGTGTTGTAATCTTCTCTTCTACCTTTCATATATATATATGTAATATATATACTGTATATATATGTATTGTAACATATATTTAATCAATCTCTTATTGTAGTCCTTGTATTATTTTACAATAGAGTTGTAATAAATCTTGATTTTCTTCCATTGTTATAAAATCTCTAACAATCAAAAACTTATCCCTTTTCAATGGAAGAGATGATAAATCAAGATTGTGAGAATACAAGGATAAGAGATTTAATGTGAAAGTCATTCATGGGTGAGCATGATGGTGAATATTATGTGATTTACTATTTTATATGATAGTAATATATATGATATATATAAGTTATATATATGTGACATATATGTGATCATGTGTTTATATCATATTATATATATATGATATTTGAATTTATATTATGTTATTATATGTATATATATGAGATATATAATATATAACATGTATATATGAGTAATATATATTATATATATGTAGAGTATGTGATATAATATATATTAGTGAGATTAAATATGTAGAAATAATTATTTCTATGTATTTATATGAGACATGCATATATAATACATATATTATATATAATATATATCATGAATGTGTATTAAAGTGTATATATGTTATATATGTGTGAGGTATGTAACATATATAGTTGTGTAATTAATATATATTATGTGTATATGATATATATGTATATTATAGTATATATATTATATACACATGAGATATGTAACATATATATTGTGAATTTAATATTGATATTATGTGTATGTTACATATGAGATATTGATTAGTAACATACATATTATATTAACATATGAGTTACATAACATGATAATAATGTTGATAGTAATAAAATAGTGTTTATTATTATTGTGAGAATTATTATCATCTATTTTGTCAATAAAGAATATTTTAAATTCTTTTTCAATTTGGTAGTGAACATCTCACTTTATGAGATAATAAAAGATGGCTTTTGAGAAGTTACATCTTTTATTGGGTTATAAGAGATAATCATCTCATATTTGAGATAAGAAAAAGTGGACTATGAGAGTTACACTTTTATTGGACTTGCATTGTCATAAGCAAGAACAAATGGATTAAAAGTGAACCCAAACTTGTGAAATGAGCCATAAATTGGAAGAGCAATTTTGGACTCAAAAGTAAATGAATCAATGTGGATTCAAAAATAGTGAAAAGATAACAAAATTGGAGAAGCAATTTTGAATCTTAAATGATCAAAGTTGTGAACAAAATTGATGAGAATTTTGTTAACTTTGGTATAATTTTGGGCTAATCTCAATAAGGAGATAACCTTAAAATTATGAGTAAAAATAATCACATTATTTTATGAGTAGTAATGTGAGTTTGATATTTTAGTTTTGTTGAGAAAACTAAAAATGTCAAATGGTATTTTTAAAGTGGCCTTAAAGAGTCATTTGAAGAGGAAAATACACAAAAGTGATATTTTATATACACTTTATGGTAAAAATGTGGGGGTGAGCCACAAATTTAATTAAAATGTGTTGAGACGTTATTGATTAATTTATTTGATTTTGAATTCAAATTCTAAATCAAATTTGGCTATGTGTATATGTAAAATTTTGACATATTTTGGTGTCAAAGTTAAGTGAAAATAATTTCAAGAAGGAAATTAATTAAAAGAGTTATAGAGACAAAGTGGTCTTCTATATTTTAAAATCAAGATATTATCTTGATAGTGAAATGTGAAAGTGTGGGGGTGATACTCCAATGTAAAAAGTTTAAGACATGCTTGGTGTCTTAAAATAAAGTATAATTTAGACATGTTTGGTGTCTAAATTAGTGTTTAATTTTGATATGTTTGGTATCAAAATTATTGAGAATTTGAGTTGTGTGAAAATTAATCTTTTATGATTGAATTTTCAAAGCTTAAGTACTTAAGGAGAAAAGTGGTCGCTAAGTGAACACTATATTTTGGCATGCATGATTCACATGGAATCAATAGTGAGAGGTTATAACAAATCGCTTAATCTCCGTACAAGATTAAAGCATGAATTTTCGAGGGATGAGACCTAAACTCCCTTAGTGTTTTGCTCATTGATGGTAACCTATCTTAACACTAGTAAACATCTAGTCTTAAGTTCAATAGGTAATAACAAGTCAATAGAGTGAATATGGTACTCAATTGTCTCATCTATGAATGAGTACATGTGGTGAAAATTGAGGATTAAAACCGAAAAGTTTTTTTTAATGGAGCTTAAGCTTAAGAAAACTCACTTAAGCTTAAGAAGTGTCTAAAGAGTGGTGAGACACTAAAACTCCACCTATATGGGCTAGAGGTGGTGCCGCCTCTTATGAGAATTGGGAGTCTTCTCTAGAGAGTCCATGAATTGGAATTTTGCACATGGCCATTAACGGTGCAAGAGCGAGACATGCGGTCTCAAGTGAGCATTAGCGAGGGTGTGTGTGTTATCACCGGTTTGTATTAAAGGAATAATGGTTCAATGCTACGGCAACCAAAATTTCATCAAACTTTGTGGTAACTACACTAAGGTAAAATTCAAGTCGAAAGACATTTTACCTAATGCACCTAAGCAAGATTTCTTTAGAAGTGTGTATTTAGTCAATCAAAGTGGGGGAATGTTATATTTTGATATAATATTTTTGATTGATTAAATAAATGTTACAAATGTTAGAAGTTTGTTACTAAAGAGATAATATTTAATCTAGTGGGGGATTGTTATATTATTTATAATAATATAATATATAGATTAAATATGTGTAATAAACTAATAATATGTAACATATGACTATATTAGTTGTCATCTTTTTGTAACATTTGGGGAGTTGTTACTATGAGTAACCTCCACCATTATCACCAACATTAAGAGTGTAAAAGATGTTACACACCTTTATTTGAAATTCTTAATACTATAGGAGTTATGGTGTGTGTAAGAGTTACATTTGAGTCCATAACATCTATAGGGGTTATGAGTTTGAATTTCAAATGGTGATATCCTAAACACTATATAAAGAGGTCTAAGGTGCTCATTTTGGAGATGAAGTTTTCTATCAAGAAAGCACTTTGCTAGAAAACCCTAAGGCTTGATAATTCCCAAAGCTATTTCCTAGAGAGTTCCCTTAGTGCTTAGAGATAGGGGGAAATAAGCTTTTGGACAAAGGTGTAATACCTTGTTCAAGTCATGGTGATCCCCACTATTCTACACTCAAGGTTGTGAGTGAGTATATATATATTATTCTCTTGTTATATATATATATTATTCTCTTGTTATATATATATTATTTTATATGTGTTGTAATCTTCTCTTCTACCTTTCATATATATATATGTAATATATATACTGTATATATATGTATTGTAACATATATTTAATCAATCTTTTATTGTAGTCCTTGTATTATTTTACAATAGAGTTGTAATAAATCTTGATTTTCTTCCATTGTTATAAAATCTCTAACAGTAATTGCTTATGCAATTTAATTATAACTAATTAATGGGCAATATAGTACATGATTATTAATTTGATTCCTTATAAGTTTTAAGTAATTAAATTATATAGGGAAATTTGACAATATATGCTTAAAAATAAAGAGTACACTAAAACTATGCTAGCATTCTTTATATTATGAAAACTATACTTAAAACATTTATACCTTACAATTTTACCCCTAAAACAAATAAAATCATAACACTTTCTCTCTCTCCATCTCTCGGATTTCTCTCTCTCTCTCTCTCTCTCTCTCTCTCTCTCTACAATACACACATTGCCACCACCGGAGCTAGTGTTCGGCCGACTTACTCAAAGGGAACTTGAAACCCAACCAAAGCTCTAAGAAAGTCATTCCTTTAAACAATAATGGGTATGTAATTTCTTTAGTAATTATTGTTTGATTTAGATGTATTTATGTTGAAAGTAATAGATCTACACATATCCGTGGTTTTTATGCACCCTTTTGACACCCTTTGTCAATGAAACACGAAATGCAGCAAGTCTGCGACTTTACTGGTTTTTTTGCAATTTTAGCGGTATGTTTCGACATGTTAGCGACATTTAGCGATCACTGGCTGGCTAGAGGTTAGGGATGACTTTTAGCGACATATGTCGACATGTCGCGACACACTTCGCGACACATAGAATTATTGTGTTATATTGTGGATATATTTAGTTTTCTCGACAAGTTCGCGACGTTTATCGACATACTTTTTTTGTGATTGGTTCGCGATAAGTAGCGATAGGTTAGCGATATCTTGCGACATATTGGTTTGTTATAATTTGTGGTCATTTTGGTTTGCAGATTCGAATGTGTTTGTAGTTGTACTATATGATGGGGCTTGGGCAGTTGAAGGTTTCAACTGGATTTTCAATAATCCCAAAAGTAAGATGTTAATGTTTGAGGTTGACACTACTTTAGAAAAGATGAATGATATTTTGTATGAAGAATTGGATATAGACCCTATTGTGTATGAACTGAAAATAGAGGTGTGTTATATGTACATGAAAGGCAATATGATACCGCCAGAAGTTTTAGTGAAAGATAGTCAAGTAAGATTGTTCTTAAGAATGAAGCCAAAAATGAGTGTGGAGAACTTGCTGCCACTGTTTGTGACTAAGGTTAAAAGGCATGCGCTTTTGGGGCCTACTCCGCCAACTCGTCCTCCCAAGAAGTGTTGTTGGGAGTTTTGTCCCGTAAAGCAGATCCAGTAGTAGGGATGAATGAGCAGGCCCTACTAATATAGAGGAGGATAATAGGGTTGACTATGGATTTGACCGATTCAATGAGTTTGATGGTGCATTTTACAACAATGATCCTATAGTAGATTTGAACGAGGATGGTGATGCGGAGTTGGAAGTTCATGAACCTATAGAAGTACCTTCTTTAAGGTTAGAACTACCTCCACCATCTCCACCACGTCCAAGGGAGCAAAGGAAAGACCAAGAAAGAAGAACCCCTCGGAGTGAAAATCACGAAACACCAGGCACCAATGGCGGCGCCTGGGTCCTCCTCGTAGTCTTGTACCATCCGATTTTGAAGTTTGTACAAAATTCAAACCTATTGTGTGGACAAGGGAAGACATAGAGGAAAAAAATGTTTATACAACTTCTTTTCGGTACACATTCGGGGAAATATATGTTGGCAAGCCGTATACAAATAAGATCTGAATTGAAAAATGTGGTTGGAAGGTTTGCATTGAAAATGAATTTTGAGTTCATGGTGAAGAAGTCCGGGACCGATGTTTTTTATGCAACTTGCCGGGGTTCAGATTGCAAATGGAGAGTGAGGGGGAGGAAGAGGGCACGTTGTGACATGTTTGAGGTTACTGTATTCCACAACGAACACACATGTAGCCTGGATTCTAGACATGCTGATAACCGTCAAGCAGCACCGTGGGTTGTTGGCCACCTCATTAAGAACAAGTTCAAATCAGATGGAACTAAGTACAAAGCTAAAGACATACAAAGGGATATGTTTCAGGAGTATGGGATCAAGATGAGCTATGAGAAGGCTTGGAGGTGCCGAGAGAAGGGACTTTTGTATTCTAGGGGTACGCCGACGGCGGCTTATAGTCGGTTACACAGTTACTTTTACGTGCCGGAACGAAGAATCCGGGTACTATTACGGACATTATCACGGAGGATAACGGGTTCAAGTACCGTTTCGGTCACTTTGGCGTTGTAGGAGGGGATTTAAGTTTTGTCGTCCTGTGATTAGTATCGACGGCACGTTCTTGAAGACAAGGTTTGGGGGCACAATGCTAGTTGCTGTAGCGTACGATGCAAATAACCAACTGTTTCCGATTGCCTTTGCAATTGTTGACAGCGAGAATCATGACTCTTGGAAGTATTTCTTGCAGAAGTTAAAGGAAGCGATTGGGGAGGTTGAAAACTTAGTGTTTGTATCGGATAGGCATCAAAGCATTGAACATGCTGTCGAGGTTATTTTCCCCGAAGCATGCCATTGTGCATGCTACAAACATATTTCTATGAATGTCACCCACAAGTTCAAGACTGATGTGTGTAACACGCAAATATGGTTGGCCGCTTACGCATGGTCGAAGAGGGAATGTGATAGACATTTGCAGGTGCTCCGACGGATGGATCCTCCCATCGCCGCTTATGTTGACAATATAGGATTAGAAAAATGGGCTCGTCCTTATTGTCTAGGAGACAGGTACAACATCATGACAAACAACGCTGCAGAAAGCCTTAACAACGTGACTGAAGAATTCCGGGCATATCCAATAACTACTCTAGTTGAGTTCATAAGGTTCACACTACAAAATTGGTTTGCTAACCGTCTTGAGAAGGCAAGTAAGTGTGTTACCCCTTTGGCAACTCATTTTGAGGAAGATTTGATAAAGCAACACGAGGATGGTAGACGTAGAAGTGTCCTACGTAACGGTGCACAATTGTTTAATGTTGGAAGAGGTGCTGACGGTTCTGACTTTGAAAAAGGCGGAGATGTGAACTTAGTTGAGAGAACATGCACTTGCGGCATGTTCCAATTGTTGAAAATTCCTTGTCCCCATGCATGTGCGCAGCCGCTTACTCGGAATGTCGGTGTGTACGCTCTGTCATCTCCCTATTACACAAAGGAGACGTGAAAGAATACTTACGATGCAACAATTAATGTTGTGGGCGAGGAGGATGAATGGGTGCTTCGAACACATGCTAACATGAGAATCGGTGTACCGGTGGAGAAGAAACCACGTAGGTCGTCCAAGAAAGAGCAATGCGGGAAGACTACGGACTAACCGATTTCCATCGAACGGTACCAAAGTCAAGGAACCACGCAAATGTTCAAAATGTGGCGCATTGGGACACAACAAAGCTACTTGCAAGGCCAGGGTTTGAGCAGCATTTTCGTTTTTAAATTGCATGCATTATTATTATTATGGTTTATGACATGTTACTTGTATTTTTTTATGTATGACTATGTTTTATGGATATTATTTTCTGTGTACGTGGTCGTTTACTCGCACTATCTCAGATTTTTGATTATAATTGTGCATTTCACGACATTTTGCGATATGTAGCGACACTTTCACGACATGTTTGGAAATTTATTTTATTTTGGACAAGGTCCTGAAAATGCGACTTTCCACGACTACACTAGCGACATGTCGCGATATAGGAAGAACTTTTTTCAATTATGGAAAAATTTAAAACCGCGACTTTCCACGATTACACTAGCGACATGGTGCGATGTAGGAAGAACTTTTATCAATTCGGAAAAAATTAAAAAATAGCGACGTTTCACGATTAAGTTAGCGACATATAGCGACATTAATGCAACTTTTATTTATTCAGTGAAAAGTCGATATTTAGCGACGTTTAACGATTACATTTGCGACTCAAAAGCGACATGTAGGAAGAACTTTTATCAATTCTGGAAAAAATTAAAAAATAGCGACGTTTCACGATTAAGTTAGCGACATATAGCGACATTAATGCAACTTTTATTTATTCAGTGAAAAGTCGATATTTAGCGACGTTTAACGATTACATTTGCGACTCAAAAGCGACATGTAGGAAGAACTTTTATCAATTCTGGAAAAAATTAAAAAATAGCGACGTTTCACGATTAAGTTAGCGACATATAGCGACATTAATGTAACTTTTATTTATTCAGTGAAAAGTCGATATTTAGCGACGTTTAACGATTACATTTGCCACTCAAAGCGAAGTGTAGACTTGCAATATTTGCATAGAGATCCAGGCTTCACCTGTTTACCATTTAAATAACCTAACTTGCAGCGACGGCAGCCTTCGGGGAAGCCTGGTGGTGGAGCCGGCCATACACCTGTTTTGTTAAATTTTTTTTCAAGTTTTAGAAACCTCCACTCGTTCATAAGCCGTTCATGTTCAAAACGTTTCATGTCGTCAAGCACTTTTTGCATTTGAGGCGTAATTTCCCCACAATCAGGCTCCTGCTTGATCTCTTCAGGAGTAAGAATCGGATATTTGCCCTTGTTCCTTCTAGTAGACATTGCTAAGAGAATTATCTTAAGAGGAAAAAAATTAAGAAAATATGTGTAACTTATGAGATAGACAATTGCCTTTTATAGAGAAAACTAGTAGTTGGGAAGGTGGGATAATAAATGTAAAAATTGAATTACACAATTGTACACATGTTTGTCATGCAAAAAGCAATGCAGGAAATTTTCGCGACATGTCGCGACACATAGCGACATGTTAGCGACATAATCAAGTAGTTGGTTAGGCGGGATAATAAATGTCACATTAATTACCATTTAATGTGGAAACGTCTTTTGTAACGACGTTTCGCGACATTCTTGCGACATGTTAACGACATCAACTGAAGAGTCAAAACATGATTGTACTATCGACATTTTAACGACATGTTCGCGGTGCTTTAGCGATATGAAACCAAACACTCTGAAACTTAAAAATTTCGACATTTAACGACATGTTAACGATTATGTAGCGACATGTAAGTAAAGTTTTTAAATTGAACACTTTTCCATATATAAAAACTGTACAGTACTAAAAACAACTATCGTCTATAATACAAAAAATTTACAACCCTTTTAAATTATATTTTACCAAGTTAAGTTCTGATAAAACAAGTCTACACACCACCGATCTCTGAACATTCTCATGCTATCGTCTGTAATGTTGTCCAAGGACCGATTCAGCATGAGGTGTTCGATGTACTCAAGTGCATACACCCCGCAATCACCACTGAAAAATTAACAACAAACACATTTAGAGACTGAACTGCATATAAAGAGTAATGGCAAATGAAATAATAATATACTATATTAACAAATACCTTGTTTTACTTTGGGGAACCACCTCACTTGGCATGCGTCTAGCATGCATTGCTTTCGGTTGGCTACCGTCCCCTAAGTCCACATTCGAATGTTGTTGTTGACACGATCATAATAGCCGGTAGACCTCGGCGGATGTGGAAACAACTCGGTCAAGGTAGCATGATGGCATCAAACCGTGCTTCGGTGGTGCATGATAAATCATTATCGTACACCCGAATCGCCACATATCAATATCTACCTCAACGACAACCCAATGTTGTTGATGATCGAAGTACGGGACGAAGTATATGAAGTTCAAATCCTTCCAACATGGCATGTAACGGCTCTCCATACCCGGATAGTGCGGTTCACCGCATCCGGCCATTCGAACGTACTTCGTCACCGGCATGGCGGCTCCAAATGCCTATGAGGAATTGTGGAAGTGTTGTGTCCGAATCACACTGGCCGAGGGTACAACTCGGAAAATGATGGCGTCTCCTCCTCATCAAGTGTGATATGGCATCTATGTGCTTTGCATAAAAAAAAGAGAAGATTAAGTAATGTCGTAAATAAAGTCGCGAAATGTCGCGAAGATTGTCGTTAAATAAATTTGCCTTATGTCGCGACAATGTCGTGACAATGTCGCGACATGTCGTTAAACAGAACGTGGAAAAAACGCGACCATGTCGCGAGAATGTCGTGACAATGTCGCGAAATGTCGACAAATTCAACAGAAAGAAAAACACTTCTGTGCCAGCAACAATGTCGCGAAAATGTCGCTACATTGTCGCTAACACATCGACAATACAATAAAATGTTGCAAAAAAAATGAAAAATACTAATTAATGATTAAATACTTACCCCATCGTGAAGCCACTCTGACCTAAGATACAGAACTGTGAAGAACTTCACATCGCCAACACCGGTGTGCACATTCCTAGGTCGAGCATTGGGAATGTCTCCAATCAACCACCTCTTGAACGTACGAAGCAATCTACGGTCCGCTGGTCTCTCCGGTCTACGTTCTCTGGAAGAACTCGCCTCTTTTTCTTTTCCGCAGTGTAGTCGTTCAAGTACGTTGGCGGCTTCCTCTTCCTCACAAATGGCACATTTTCTGGGGGTGCAGGTAGAAGTAGGACTTCGTCCTGTGATTGTGTATCCCCAATGGCCGTGATGATTGCGTCCAATGGAGTTGACGGTGCCTCGTTATCATCTGCTTCCCAATCTTCTGGGAAGACATCTTCGTTATCACTCGCCTGTTGTTCCTCATTTTGCGGTGCAGGTGTGGGCTCTGCAGGTGTGGGCGGTCCTTTTACCATAGCCATCAACTCGTCCATCTTAGCCAGTAGAGTCTCCTTCAGATCTTTCTGACTCTCTGTGAAGGACCGCCTCATACTGAGATGGCTATTTACTAACCCCGTCTGTGCCAACATGACGGCTTCTTGCTGGGACTCAAGCTTCTCAGCGGGCCTCAATGCTATCCAACCTCTTTACAAGGTCGGTATCCACGGTTATGCGGTTGGAGCAGAAGGACCTGCTGAAGTAGATGGCTCGTGTACTTCAGGTGCCGGTGGTGGTGGAACTAAATTTGCCTTTGTCACGGCCTCGTTGATGGTCTTCGCTTGAGTTTCAAACACAGACTCTTGTGTACCATCAACGTCCACCGTCTGTTCTACGTCCATCTCAAAGCAAAGAGGGGCTCTACCCTCATTAATACTCTTGAAGTATGCCTCTTCACCGGGCCGGGAAACAAGCACTTCTTCACCACCAACCGAAACAAAAAAGAAAACACGGAATAATTAAAAGCTCGTTAAAAGAAGTCAAAAATTATGATAATTGAAAAAAGAAGCACAATGTCGCTACATGTCGATAACACGTCGCGACATATGTCGCGATAAGCGATACAGCCACTTCTTTTGCGACATCGCATAATGTCGCTAACATATCGCTAACAATGTCGCGAATGTTCATTTTCAATAAATTTAAATAAAATACAGAACAGTAAAGAAACATACCCGACTGTTGAATAACAGTGCAATGTCGGTTGCCTTGACATCTTGTTTCCGCTGGCCCTCCGTGTTTTCCAGCTCAACATTCTGGGGAACTTGGTCCCGTTGCAGTGGGCATACTTCTTCCCCAACTTCTCAATTGCTTCGTATGCCCCGATCGAAAGGCGGTACATAGCCACTAACCGTGTACTTTGCCTCCCGAGCAATCTTCTTCCCTTCTTCTTGTCAACATTATCCTTGTAATGTTGCATATTCTTTCCTAATGTCTCCATCAGCTTACGAAAAGCGCGCTCGCCCCACGGATACTTAAAGAAGAAGTCGAGATCGTTAACAAACTTCAACATCTCAGGCCAAACTTGGACATTGCCCTCCTTTGATACTAATACACCTTCAATGAAAGCGATCAGTCCAAGCTTGTAGGCATCATCTTTATCTTCGCACCTCTCAAGTTGGATCATAAGGGAGTCCAACTGAACAGAACTCTTCCCTTCAAAATAAGTCCGAACTAGATGGTCGTTGGACTTGGCGTGTATTTCCTCCTCCGTAGGGGCACTACCCATAGGTAAGCCAGTAATGAGTCCAAACTCTATCCGTCCGAATCTCATGTCATTTCTCCCTACATGAAACCAAACCTCATCCTCCTTTTCTGTGTCCACTTTCATATTTCGTAAGAGGAGGTCGTGGACCAACGCGCCGAGAGAAAGTTAACTCTCCAGCTTCCCAAAAGTGTCCGAAAGGACTAGCCTTCACTGTCTCAACCAAATCCATCTCAGTAAACTTGGCCTTGATATATCTGAACCTATCTGTACCCCGATAGGTAAGACGTCCCGTGAAATGAGAGGTAATTGGAAGTTTAAGTTCAGGAGC
Source organism: Cannabis sativa (assembly GCF_029168945.1). Lineage (NCBI taxonomy): Eukaryota > Viridiplantae > Streptophyta > Magnoliopsida > Rosales > Cannabaceae > Cannabis > Cannabis sativa. The sequence continues at coordinate 47,756,167 of NC_083603.1, forward strand.
CATCTGCAAAATTGTCAAAAAATTTGTTAGAAGTATGTCGCGAAACATGTCGCTGTATGTCGCTATACATCGCTAAATATAATCCTGATCAAATCGCCAAATACGTCGCTAATATATCGCTAATGAATCGCTAAACACAAAAAAGAGGCTGCAAAACTAGTCCTATGTATAACTGTTATATATCGCTAATATATCGCAAAACATGTCGCCAAACACACATACAAGTCGATAAAAATCATGAAACCTAAGTACTAAATTCAATATCGCTAATTATGTCGCTAGTATGTCGACAACACGTCGTCAAAAGACGTTTAACAGAAAATCCCTAACTTTTTCTAGACGATGTCGCGTTATGTCGTGAACATAGTCGCCCTACGTCGCAAATTTTGCACAAAAACCAGAAAATATACCAAAACAATGAAATTCAAACGAAATCAAACAAATTGAACCTAAACTAACTACATTACTTTAAAATGAAGCACAAACAGAAGAAAAAGTAATGAAACAACAAAAAAGTTTAGAAAAATACCTTTTTTTAAGGTTTTGGATCTGGGTTTCGTTTGGGGGTGTCGCGAATGGGGGTTTCTCGATCTCGTCTGGGGTTTCACGATTTCTTCTTCGAAGAGTTCGCGATGTCGTCTGAGATGGGTTTCGCGATTTCCTCTGGATGCTGGGGTCGGGTGGTGAGGGGGTGGTCCGTGAGTGGGGTGAGGGCTGTCTGGTTTGCGTGAGGGGTGGGTGTCGTGGGTGGTCCGGTGAGTGAGGGGTGGTCCGGTGACTGGGGTATGGGTTGTCTGGTTTGCGTGAGAACGAGAGAGAGAGAGAGAGAGAGAGAGAGAGAGATAGAGAGAAAACTGAGAGTTAGAGGGAGAGTGAAAGTTTGAAATGGGGAGGGTAAAGTTGGGATTATAATTAATTGGAGAGTATTTTTTTAATTTTTTTTTACATAGTATATTAAAACAATATATGCTATATTTAAGCATATATTGTCAAATTTCCCATTATATATAATCTAAGAAGTAGTCTCATCTCGATTAAAACCTAATAATATTCATATTATTCCTTTCAAATAAGATCAAAAAAAAATATATGATAGAAAAAAACTAATTAATATGCATTAAGTGGAGTTCAATATCTTTATAATATCATTTATTATGATCTCTTACTCAGTTTTGAAGAAAAGTCTTTCAAATCATTTGATTACGAACCATGCAGTTATATATGAAATATATAATTAAGCATCATACCTCTCTTATTAATTATAGTTCTTTTAAAGATATGGAAAGCTTATGTGTTTTTCCTATAATACTTTTTTTGGGGGGACTGCTTCGTATAATACTTTATAGCAAATGTATGACAAAATGTTAAAAAATTAAAAACTGTTTAAGAAATTAATGATGTAGCTACTTCTAGCATATTGGTGCCGCCCAATATATTATCACATCACAAATGTGTTATACATTAGAATCCTTTTTTTAAAAATACTCTATTTAAAAATAACCTCTAATTTGTTATAAAAAAAATCAAGTCCAAATTTAGGCCAGTTATAAATAAAAATAACCTCTAAATTGTAATTAGTTTTACATTTTTTAAGTCCTGTATTAACAAAATATACATCTATATAAGAATAATTATATCGTAATAAAATGCATATATTTTGTAAATTTATTTATGTAAAATTAATAATTTTATTCCAAACTATAATGCATGTATAAACTTTACTCTAAAATAATTCTATTATGATATAGTATTATTGATTGTTTATTGTTATTATTGTTACATTGATATTTTTTTATTTTAATTTTTTTTAGTATAACTCTATTTAGTTATAATCTCTCAATTAAAATATAATTTACTTGGTACTAAATGTATTCTTAAATAAAAGCTCTATTGTACTATTATTGGTATATATGTTCAATTTAATAACAATCTCATATATAAAACTTGTAATAACCATTCTTAAAGTGGTGCTTTTTTTAATAACTTCTAAGCATTTATAAGGTATTCTCTATTTTTTTAATTAAATTTTAGCTAAAATAATTAAAAATAAAACAAAATTAGAACTCACTTTTTTTTTTTTTTACTCTCCAACCATACTTTCTACTTTAATTTGTATTAGTACTTTAATAATATTTATAATTTAAAAGTTTTGATTAAAATAATATTAAAAAGTTTAAGAGCTCCCTATATTCATTATTTTTCATAGGAGTTACAACTTTTTGTATAATTACTTTTTTGAAAATTCACTCTCTACTTTAGCTAAAAAGTATATTTGCATAATAACATTAGTGATCGATGCTCTAATACCTAATACCTAATACCTAATAACAATTATACTAAAAAAAAATCAATCGCCTCACTTCACACATGACCATATTGATCATTTTATATTCTTACATATTTTTGCAATTACACATAATCTACCTTTTAATTTTTCTTAGTAATATAATTGCGAGTAAAAGTTCTTAAAAAAATTAGAAAACTACAAATATATATATATATAGAACACTTCTTAATGGGTATTACTTATAAATGATTACTAAACAAATTTAACTATAAATATTAATTTTAAAAATATCAAACCATCGAATTTTGATCTAATAACGAATAATGAAATCACAAATTTGAATTTCTATGCTTAATTTAACTACTTAATTAAAAAATATATATAAAAAAATATCTCTTTTTACACTATATCAAAAATATGTTCATACAAAAATATTTAACTCAAACTCAACTTTTTTTTTTCTTATTTTTCTTGCTAAAAAACTTTTTTTTTAATTTTTTTTTACCGATAGAACAATCTCAGCCCATATGATATAAAAATGAGAGATATTTTTAATTAGATAAAAAAATTAAGCATAAAAACTTAAAATTTTCTAATTTTACCCATTAATGGGTAATACCCATTAAGAGTGCACCCATATATATATACTAGATAGATGTTACGTGTCAAGTCACGTATGTTAATTTTATTTTAGTTTTTAGTTTTCTTAATATCATAATTTTAAAATTAATAATATTCAATGTAGTGATAATCATTAAAATTTGAAAGCATAATAGTGATTTAAATAAAAAACAAAAATTACTATTATACTTTGTAATAGTAATTAAAAAAAATTATTATTCTTCCTAAATATTTTTTCAGAATTAATGAAAATGCTTATCTGGTTAAACTATCAAAACATTCAAATTTAATTTAAAATAATATTTAAAATTAACTAATTCTAAATATCAAAATTTGAAAATAATTTTTAATAAAAAAATAAACAATATGAACAAATTTATTATTAATTGCAACACTTTAGGTGGATTATTAATTATGTTTAGGTTTAACTAACTACATGCATGATAAGGCTGTAACACTCAGCTGTCTGAGAATATTGAGAAGCTGGCAATGATTCTTTGGAGTGTTTGGGGGGCCCGCAATGATTTACTTTGGAATGATAAGGCTGCTTCTGTGGAAAGAGTTGTTTCATCTGCAATTACGTACTTTGAACTTTGGAAATCTGCTCAAAGTAACAATGGAGGAGATTCATCTTCTTCTGGTCAGCCTCGTACTGGTGTTGAGCACTGGATTAAACCGTCTTTGGGAGAGTTGAAGGTTAATTGTGATGCTGCTCTTTTTTCTGGAGATAGGAGTCATGCGTTGGGATGGATTGCCAGAGATCATGCTGGGTTGTGCTTTGCTGCTGCTGCTGTCAAACTCCGAGGTGAACTTGACCCTGTTGTTGCTGAGGCATTGTCCATGAAGGAGGCTTTGAGTTGGGTTAAATCCTGCTGGGGAGAAGGTAGGACTGTTGAGGACTTTTGTCCTATAGCATTGATTTTGGAGTCAGATTGTCTTGTGTTGGTTAATGCTATCAATAGCAAGAGCCACATTCTTTCTCCTCTTGGTCTTATTATTTTGGATTGTATTAATCTTATACGGTCCTTTTCTAATTTTCATATTTCAGTTCAGTTTGTTAAACTATCTGGGAACCAAGCGGCTAACTGGTTAGCTCGTTCTTCTGGTTCATGTCCTGATCGTATTTCCAGTAGGGGGTCTGTCCCTTCTGGTTCGGAAGCTATTTTGTTAGCTGATTTGCTTTAATGAAAGTTGCAATCTTTGTTTCAAAAAAAACTACATGCATGCTGACCCTTTACGTGGCAACATCTAATAATTTGTTATTTTTTTTTATTTAAAAAAAATCACCCAATAATTTCTCATAAACCAAGAATTCTGTTATATAGCCACATTTTATATAGAATATATACTAGATAGATGTTACGTGCCAAGTCACGTATATTAATTTTATTTTAGTTTTTAGTTTTTTTTAATATTATAATTTTAAAATTAATAATATTCAATGTAGTGATCATCATTAAAATTTGAAAGCATAATAGAGATTTAAATAAAAACAAAATTACTATTATACTTTGTAATAGTAATTTAAAAAAATTATTATTCGTCCTAAATTTATCTTCGGAATTAATGTATAATACTGTTATACATTAAAATTTAAGTTAAAATAATATTTAAAATTTAACTAATTCTAAATATCAAAATTTGAAAATAATTTTTAATAAAAAAATAAACAATATGAATAAATTTATTATTAATTGCAACACTTTAAGTGGATTGATTATATTTAGGTTTAACTAACTACATGGATGCTGACCCTTTACGTGGCAACATCTAATAATTTGTTATTTTTTTTTATTTAAAAAAAAGTCACCCAATAATTTCTCATAAACTAAAAATTCTGTTATATAGCCACATTTTATATAGAATAGATATATATTAAAAAATATTATCATA